>NC_084733.1:53984370-54161870 GCF_033978785.1 Entelurus aequoreus
TTTGAAAACATCACTGCACATCATAATGGCGGCTACAGTTTCCTTCTTAAAGATCTAAAAAAATTATTTGGGAATGTCCGGCGGGCCAGATTGAAAAGTTTAACGGCATCATAATGACCAACACTAAAATACAATAGCGTTGTAATAATTAAAAACAAGGCAGAGGTGTTATTTTACAAGTATATTTAATAGTTTTGACCACTGTCACATTACACACAGTTTGAACAGTAACACTGTGTTTGAATATCTAATGAAGTGATTATTTGGTGTACCACTAGATGTAACCTGCGTACCACTTGTGGTACAAAATCACTGAAATAGACGATTAATACCTCGCAAAATGGCTGCTGTATGGGCAAAAAAAGTATGCTATTGTGTTTTCAAAGGTGCCCTGCATGCCAAGGTTCTTAAGTGTTAAATCAATAGATTGAAGCGAAGTTATATTTTACACATTTTTCTATTGTCGTCTGCAGCATTGCCATGAGGACTCTCATCAAAACAGTAGAACAAATGATGGATGAAAATGTCCACTGCAGGATATTACAGCCATCCATCCATCCATCCATTTTCTGCTGCTTGTCCCTCTCAGGGTTGCAGGGGTACAAAACACATTTTCTGACCATTAAAAAAAATGTTTCAAGCATTTTGGGAACTCCCTCCTTATAGGCAAAACATACGCTGTGCGTAGGGACCCATGATCTGTGGGGGCACCGTTTTGTGTGCAGTCGTGCATGGAAAATGGCAGGTAATGAATGACAGGGCACTTCATATGCAATTTTAGACAAACGCATTCCATGCCCCTTCCTGCTCTGTCAATATATTGGCAAATTGCTACTCGCATTGTCATTGTCTCAATGTTAGTGCTGGGCTTGTAAACAGTCCTATACATATGTCAGGAAGGTATGCACATTTATGTTTGAATTATATTTAATGTTTTATTTTGCACTAAAACATAAATATTTGAACAATTTATTTCGTTTTAGTACAAAACATGCTTGAAATCAAGTTCAACTTTGATTTTAAAAAGTGTAAAATGGTTTGACATGAATAAAACTGTGTGTAGATGTGTTCTATATTCAGCCAGAGGCGGTCCTGGGTCTACTGCAGGAGGTTAGCGAGGAACAAAAGAAAGCATCATCCAACATGTAGAAGAAAACCATGCACACAAAAGCTACTTTTTTGTTAGTTTTACACTGAAACGTATAGGAAGTGACCAAGTGTCAAATGCAATAATAGAATCAGCAATGCTTCTTTCACTGCATGTCCAAAAACAAAAAGCACAATACAGCACAACTGCAACACCTGTATTTCATGTTTTCATTTTTGCACGCCATATTTAGACGTTCGCACATGGCTGCATTAAGATTGATGAAGAGTGTGCGTCCATGCGCGCGGTAATAAGGCTCGATCGAGCACGTCCGCAATCTGCTGTGTTTTCATCTGCATGATCTCTCTCTGCACATCATCCGGGTTACTGAGTCGGCCTCTCGCTGACCCCTCGCTGACCCCTCGCTGTCGCCCTGCATTACCGACGCACACCACGTTGCTCAATTAGGTCTGCCGTGAAACGTGTCAGACATGCATAAACCCAAATAATGCAAATGTATTTTTAATATCCAAACACCAATCCAAAAAAAACTATACACGCTCTTGATCCACAATTATTTTTTATTAAGTTACTTTTTTTTGTTCCTTTGACTGAAACACAATGCCACTAAAGCGCGCATGCTCACAAGGTTCACCTGTGCACAAGTATTAAAAAACACCAAGCATGAAGGAACATCCAAAAAGACAGAGCAGATGGTTTTAAATAGGCAAATAAACATTATTTATAAAACTTTGAAAGTAACGTAAAAATAGCACAGTTCTTTTTCTCTTTCTCTCTGTTCAACATGAAGCATACCCAAAAAGCAGCAGGTTATATAGGCGCTCGTTATTATTAACATTATCTATCATTATCGTCATTCTTATTTGTATTTTTAGGCCTTCTGTCAACTCAAGGGGGAGTCTGGCTCGGTCTGTATGCCATCCATCCATTTACTACCGCTTGTCCCCTTCGGGGTGTTAGATGCAAAATAATAAAAAGTATATAGGCCTCACAGATCCTCTTGTCTTTTTGGCAGCCGTGTGTGCAGGCACTATGAGTCGTTTATTGGATTGTCTTTCACTCGCAGCCCCCTTTCCTTGCAAGCATCAGGAGTGGGACGTGGAGTGGTCAGATGTCACATTCACTGTCGCTGGAGGTGATGGAAATGGCCGAGGCCGCCGCTTTGCTGGACAGGCTCGCCTCTGGACTGGACGAGTTCCCCAGACGGTCCACGGTGCCGTCCTCGTCCGCCAGGGAGCGAACAGAGCCGCCGGACAGGACCTGCTGCTGGAGCCTGCGTGAGTGCGTGGGAGACGTGACATCAGAAAGCGTCACACGACGACAATGAAGGCGAGACAACAGGGATGCTGTCTAGGAGCAAAACAATGCTGTATTCTCTCCTGTTGCATTTTCATGTGGCACAAAAAAACGCACTCTTTATTTCCTCTAAATAAGGCAGAACAATTGTTTATGCAAAAATAAATACAGAGCAGAAATAGTATTTATATTTTTTTGCAGGCATTATAAAAAGGCAGAGATTTAACTAGATCATTGTTAACATCTTTACAATAATATAATAAACCCTTCAGTAAAACTGCATTTGAAAAACGCTATTATTTAAAAGTTAACACAATAGGTACTATTTGTGCGTACTATTTTTGTATGGACACCCGATTAAGGGTCTTTATTGGACTGGCAAATTTAAACGCCTTAAAAAGGCAGGAAAATGTTTGTTTTTATTTTGAAAAGCATGATTAAAACTATACGTGTTTATTCTTACATTGACACAATATAATACAACGATTGTATTTAATTATTAAAAGACATTTACAGCAATACAAATTGTCTTTTATTTCAGGATGTGCCTTAAATTATGGTTCCAGCTATGGCATATTATGGCATACACTTTCATTAGAATCATTTTATAATTTTGTTAAAAATATTTTTTGAAAAAATGTAGCTGAAAAAAATAGTTGTTTTCAGTTATAGCATATTATGGCATACACTTTTATATGTATACTTTTGCAAAAAATGTTTTTTCTTTTTTAAAATGTAAAGCACATTATGGAATAGATTTGTATACTTATAATTTTGCAAAAAATGTTTTTTCTTTTTAAAATTGTATAGCTGAAAAAAATTTTTTTTTCAGCTATGGCACATTATGGCATACACTTTTATATTCATAATTTTGCTAAACATTTTTTTTCTTTTAAAAAAATGTATAGCTGAAAAAATATTTTTTCAGCTATGGCATATTATGGCATACACTTTCATTTTTATAATTTTGCAAAAAAATGTTTTTTGGAATAGTATAGCTGAAAACAGCTGAAAATGTTGTTTTTCAGCTATGGCACATTGTGATATACACTTTCATTTTTATAATGATATAATTTTGTAAGAATTGCTCTTGTAAAAATATAGCTGAAAAACATAGTTTTTTTTTCAGCTGTGGCATACACTTTTTTGTAAAAATATCACAGAACATTTTTTTGTTTTTCAGCTATGGCCCATTATGACATACGCTTTCATTTTTATAATTTTGCAAGAATAGTTTTTTTAAAAATATAGCTGAAAAAAATATATTTTTCAGCTATATTTTTACATACACTTTGAATTTTATAGTTTTGTTAAAAAAAAAAAAAAAAGTGTTTGTAAAAATGTAGCTGAAAAAAAAGCTGAAAATGTTGGGTTCATATTTTGCATATTGTGGCTATTCATTTAAAACAATAATTTGATGGCTATTGGTGTATACATATATATTTATTTAATGATAGTAATAAATATAGTAATGTGGGCCTATAGTTATTATCGCAGCTGTGTGTTAGAGGTGAGTTTTCTTACCGGTTCTTGGCAGCGGCGGCTCTGTCTCGTTGTCTTCGGTTTTTGAACCAGTTTCCGACCTGTGTGGGTGTGAGTCCAGTAGCCTGAGCGAGCTCCCGTTTTTTAGTGGGGTTGGGGTAGGGGTCCTGCAAGTACCATTCTCGTAACAAGTGCCGGGTCCGCTCCTTGAAGCAGTGCGTTTTCTGCTCTCCATCCCAGATGGTCCTGGGTAACGGGAACTTCTTCCGCACCCGATATTTGTCGACCGGCCCCAGCGGACGTCCGCGCAGCTTCTCGGCCTCCTGGTAATGCGCTTCCAGCCACAGCGCCTGCAGTTTGCTGTGCGACTCTTTGGTGAACTTGTTGTTCTCCAGGATGTGGTAGAGTTCGCGGAAATTGCCGGTGTGGAAGGCGACGACGGCCCGGGCCCTCAGCACCGACTCGTTCTTGTTGAGGACCTCGCAGGCCGCCGGGGCGACGGGCAGCGACCACAGGAAGCGGCCGAGGCGACCCACGTCGCCGCTCTCCTCCAGAGTCTCGCACACCCCGGCGACCTGCTGGGGGCTGAAATTCAAGATGGGCAGCTGAAACATGGAGGCTTCTTCTCCCTGCTCTCCTCCTCCTTGCTCCTCTCTCTCCTCCACGTCGACTCCTTGGGCTCCTTTACGCGCGCCAAGGCGATCCGAGACGCGCGCGCGCACACACACACACACACACACACACACACACACGCGCGCGCGCACGGATGAAGCAATCCCCGAAGTTGAAGACGAGCGACGGCGTGACGAGGAGGAGGATGCCGCTGCAGGGGTGGAGCAGGCAGCCTACCGCATCCTCGCTGTGGGTCGCGGAAAGAAGGCTGCGATCAAGGTGAAAGTAGGAGAGGATTAAATCCGAGGCAGAGGTGTCTTTTTTTTCTTTCTTTCTTTTTTGTGAAAGGGGGGCGAAACAGACAGTCGAACCCCCTCCGATGATTTCCTATTGGACTTGGCAGATTGGCTGCCCGGTTGCTATGGCTGCACGTCAATCACTGTCAAGTTGGCCCAATCAGGCGCATCGCGGATTTCAGCACCTCCCTTTTCAAAACACAATCAAACATTTTGACCTTTTTGCTTAAGCGTCGGGACGTTTAGCCTCCACGATCTGCAAACCCACAAAAAGGCAGCACCACGCACAGCCTCCTATATCATCCCAAACTATAATATGCACGTTATTAACATTTATGACAATAGTATTTAGGCCGTGGCTGGCAGGCTTGTATCATCCACACTCCGTTTTGTGCTCAGGCTGATTTAGTAAATAAGAGGGCGGATAGATAGCGCAGATGGTTTCAAGTGTCGGGTCAGATTATTTCATGGCTGGGTACAGTAGTAAAGTAGTAAAGTTCACTCTGACGGAAAGGCCCGATATTATTTTCACAGAGGCGCGCACTGAGCTGCATCCCCTTCGGGCTCTTTGTGCATGAATTATAGACGCTTGATGCCGGCTTATGAAAGGCCTTCTGCACAAGAAGCTGTTCACTCGCTGGCTGGTTGACTGCAGACACACAATGTTCCCCAAAAAATGCAAGCTGATGGACGCCTGCATTTATGGTCAACCATGGTGGTTTTGTTTAGCAAGGTTAGCGCGTATTATTATCACAACAGCCAGTAAAGAAAGGACCAGTGAGACATGCTGCTCAATTGACAAGGTGCTTCTCTGCAATATTTAGCTGCTTGTTAATATTTCATCCACATACACACACTGCCTGACCCTAACTTAAATTTACCAGGACTTGTTTTCTAGGAAGAGACCATCAATAAAACATTAGGCGTGTTTTTGATCCCTTAAACGGAGGGCTGAAAATAACAATTGTAGTCTGCAGTTCTATCGACACTCTTTAAAAATTCATCAGGCCTTTCATTTAAAAAAACAAACAAACAGCTAATTTACAGAAAAACGGTTGCATTATTATTTTTTAGTGCACAATTTGAAGGTTGGATGCGCCCGAGGCGTGTACAGTCTATATGTGGTGTGTGTGTGGGCAGACAGAAGGCCTCCTGACACCAATATCTCCTCACACTGAGCACAGTAACACACACATCTTTGTCTGTTTGTTTTGTGCGTCCTCATCTCAGCAGCCACTTGTCTGCTCAAAAAAACTGGATTTAATGTGGTCGCTTTCTGTGTTAAATCTGCAAAACAATTTGGTTAAAGTGCTCATTTCTTTTAATAAAGCTGCAATAACATATACTCCAAACTGGAGCTGCACATGTTTTCTAATCAGAACGACCTGGCAATATAATTCCACCTGAAAATAATTGTCAACTTTCTAGGAATCTACTGATTTGTTCCTGCATGATGTGTGATGTTTAAAATGTGGTAGTCTTCATACAGTGTGAAGCATATTTTTTAAGTCCTGCACACACAGCAGCTCCATAAGCAGGGGTGTCCAAAGTGCGCAGCTCATCTTCCAACTGCCTGTTCACACATTCTAAAAATTCTGTTACAAAAAAACGTTAAAAAGTGGACTAAAAGAGCATAAGTTGAAATGATGACGCAAATAACATAAAGTTGACATGCAGGCTTTTTGTTTAAAAAAAAAAAGAAAAATCTATTGGAAAATGGCCCCTGCATATTTACATTTTTCTGTGTTTGAACACCCCTGATATAGACAATATAAATGATATCCATTTGACCAATGATAGAGCTTTTAATACTGTCATTATTTCGTGATAATGCATTTTTATGACACAAGTTTGACAGCGACAAGCGAACAACCGCGTCCTCAACGCATTCCAGTGTCCTTGTTAGCCGCTAACGTCCCCTCACAGTGCAAAGTCATCAATCCTCGCCTCCATGGTAGCAAATAAATTAAGTTTCTTACAAGAATCACTGGTGGACAAGGAATAGCTAAACATGCTAAACTATACACACCCTATAGGAGGATATACAATAAGCTATTCTAACAGCTAATCTAGCGGTTTTGAATGTAAACAGACACAGGAGAGCTCTTTGGGCAAACACCAACGGATTTACATTAGTACTTTTTGTTTACGTTTAGTTATTTTGCACTCTTAACTTTATTTTGCTCAAAATGTTGTATGTATAATAAAAGGGAATAAGGAATTAATATGAATAATTAATTGGTATTGTTAAAACCTAAGTTAAAGTTAAAGTACCGAGGATTGTCACACACACACGAGGTGTGGCGAAATTATTCTCTGCATTTGACCCATCACCCTTGATCACCCCCTGGGAGGTGAGGGGAGCAGGGGGCATCAGCGGTGGCCGCGCCCAGAAAACATTTTTGGTGATTTAACCCCCAATTCCAACCCTTGATGCTGAGTGCCAAGCAGGGAGGTAATGGGTCCCATTTTTTATAGTCTTTGGTATGACTCGGCGGGGTTTGAACACACACACCACTATCCTGTGTGTTTTACTGATTATAATAATCATTCAATGATCTGGAAAATTTAAAGTTTTGATATCAGCATTGGTATTGTAATACAGTCCCTTTAAAGGCCTACTGAAATGAATTTTTTTTATTTAAACAGGGATAGCAGATCCATTCTATGTGTCATACTTGATCATTTCGCGATATTGCCATATTTTTGCTGAAAGGATTTAGTATAGAACAACGACGATAAAGTTCGCAACTTTTGGTCTCTGATAAAAAAAAGCCTTGCCCCTACCGGAAGTAGCGTGACGACACCGAGAAAGCGACGATTACCCCATTAATTTGAGTGAGGATGAAAGATTCGTGAATGAGGAACGTGAAAGTGACGTACTTGCGTGCAGTGCAGAACGTATCTTTTTTCGCTCTGACCGTAACTTAGGTACAAGGGTTTATTGGATTCCACACTCTCTCCTTTGTCTATTGTGGATCACGGATTTGTATTTTAAACCACCTCGGATACTATATCCTCTTGAAAATGAGAGTCGAGAACGCAAAATGGACATTCACAGTGACTTTTATCTCCACGACAATACATCAGCGAAGCTCTTTAGCTACTGAGCTAACGTGATAGCATCAGGCTTAACTGCATATAGAAACAAAACAAATAAGTCCCTGACTGGAAGGATAGACAGAAGATCAACAATACTACCAAAGTCTGGACATGTAAATAAACGGTTAATGCTTTCCAGCTTGGCGAAGCTTAACAATGCTGTTGCTAATGACGCCATTGAAGCTAACTTAGCTACGGAACCTCGACAGAGCTATGCTAAAAACATTAGCTCTGCACCTACGCCAGCTCTCATCTGCTCATCACGACCCGTGCTCACCTGCGTTCCAGCGATCGACGGTACGACGAAGGACTTCACCCGATCACCGATGCGGTTGGCGGCCCGGAGACGGAGGAAGTCAAGGTGAGGTCGTTCGGCTAGCGCGTCTGCTATCCTCAAAGTGCTCCTGGTTGTGTTGCTGTAGTCCGCCGCTAATACACCGATCGCACCTACAGATTTCTTCTTTGCAGTCTTCATTGTTCATTAAACAAATTGCAAAAGATTCACCAACACAGATGTCCAGAATACTGTGGAATTTTGGGATGAAAACAGAGATTTTTTGTATTGGATTCAATGGGTACGAATACTTCCGTATCAACCGTTGACGTCACGTGCATACGTCATCATATCTAGACGTTTTCAACCGGAAGTGTGGCGGGAACCTGCGATGAGGTGGCGACTTGTCCAGGGTGTACCCCGCCTTCCGCCCGATTGTAGCTGAGATAGGCTCCAGCGCCCCCCGCGACCCCGAAGGGAATAAGCGGTAGAAAATGGATGGATGGATGGGTGTGGTGGGAAATTTAAAATTGCACTTTATAAGTTAACCCGGCCGTATTGGCATGTGTTACAATGTTAAGATTTCATCATTGATATATAAACTATCAGAATACGTGGTCAGTAGTAGTGGGTTTCAGTAGGCCTTTAAGTACTTAGTATTGAATCAATACCCAAACTGTAGTATCACCCAAAACTAATGTAAAGTAGCCAAACAACAGAAGAATAAGTGTTTGTTAAATTTGAACGGAAATGTAAATAAAAACATGTTACAGCAAAGGGAAATCATTTATTAACAGTAAATTAACAAGTAGATTGATAATAGTTTTGAGAAAATAATACAACTGGAAATAAGGCAATATGCTAGAGTACATGTCAGCAGTCTTATAAGAGCCCTTGTAACCTGTTTTAAAATGTTCTTTGATAATTTACAGACTTTATAATATAATTTGATATATACTGTTATAAAAACATGAGTCAAAACATTATATAATAATAACATTATATAACCCTACATGAATGTGAATTGAACTAGGTAATGAATTCATTTAAAGTTATCAAACGACTAGCAGAACAAAGCTTAACAACCCCTATTCTGGATCCTAAGCGTTGGTGAACTATTGTGTCAAAATTAACGAGTTAAAATGTCAAAGTCATTTTTATTAAGGGCCACATCACAAGTATGGCTGCCCTCAGAGTGACACTTGTAACGGTGAATATATATGAACATAAATGTATAACAGGTAAATATTTGAGCATTTATTTATAATAATCAACAAAAAAATGCTAGGAACATTTTGTAGCATGTTCAAATAATATTAATGTGGAGAACTTATGCAATTGCATGCAGCACATTTTTCTGTCAGAATTGAAAGACCAAATATATTTAACCAGAAAGTGCTTAATCATTTCCAGGCCACATAAATAACGTGGAGGGCCATTTTAAATGATATGGCGGGCCAGATCTGGCCGCAGGCCTTGAGTTTGACACCCGTGATTAATTCAAAATAGGAAGCAGCTCATAAAGCCTGTCAAAGAAACATTTGTTTCTGTGAAGTAAGACAAACAGCCCATGCAAGTATAGTGCTAATGTAATGAGACTAATGACAGGGGTGGTGACCAAATTACAATAAGAGACATTTTAATTTGTCTCATCATCATCATGATTAGCATGTAGCTGGGTCATAGCTTGCCTTTGGGCGGCAGGAGGGAAGGAGCGGGGAAGGACTGGGGAATAGCTAACATGTGAACGGGCTGGAAATGACCCAGATTCCCGAGGATCACTGGAGCAGACGAGACGCTACAAGAGCCTGTCACCACAATCCCATGCAGACCTACAGCACCTTTCTCTCGCCATCTGCCCTCCCCCCACAGTGCAGGCAGCGTAGACCACATTGCAGTATACCAAGGCAAACATCACTGGTGTATCATCTTTGAAAGGCCTGTTTAAACTAGTGCTATTAAACCATTAGTTGTTCTTTTTTTCAGAGTAATCACACTTTTGAATTTCAATTAAGGGTAAAAAGGTTAGGGTATCACAGTAAATTACTTGCTTGCACAATTTGCTTTATCTAGAAAAAAGACCACAATATTTGGACACACATGCAATTGTACTGTCTGAATGTCCTTTTAAATGTCCTGTTTAAAATACTTTACTTTATTCGTTTTTTGTTAAAACCTTGGTAACAGTTATATCTAAAGTCCAGTCGGGTGTATTTTGAAGTGAATTTTGCCATCGAGCAACAGTCAAAGTTTCCTCACTCATTTTAGCACTGGCATATTGATTAAATTGATTACTGACCGTGTAACAACCCACACAGTGTGGTCAAAATAAACTGCAAGTTTATCTATCTATCTATATATATATATATATATATATATATATATATATATATATATATATATATATATATATATATATATATATATATATATATATATATATATATACACACATACACACACACACACACACACACACACACACACAGATATATATATATACATACACACACACACACACACACACACAGATATATATATATATATATATATATATATATATATATATATATATATATATATATATATATATATATATATATATATATATATATATATATATATATATATATATATATATATACATACATACATACATACTGTATGTAATAATAATGGATTCGATTTGTATAGCGCTAAACACTCAAAGCGCTTCAGAGAACTGACAACCCATCACTCATATATAAAAAGGCTGTCAAAATGAAATTAACGAGTTAAATCATGTGACTAATCCCAAACCATTATCGCAATAATAATGAACACACTTAGATTAATCATGCAATTTATTTTGACCACACAAGCTCTTTTACCTTAACCGCTATACGGTCAGTGATCATAATAATGGATATGTCAGTGCAAAATTGAGTGAGGAGACTAACTGCTTCGCTCACTGGCAAATTTCATTCCAAAATACACCCTGAAAGAACTTTAAGTAAAACCGTTACTAAGTTGCAAATAAATGATGTGGATTCAAGTAAAACTTTCCTGCATGACATTCTGACAGCAAAGTCATGATTCAAAAAACATGATTCCGTAAAATCATGATTAATCCATATTCCAAAATATGATTAATCTAATTAAAAAAATATAATTTGACAACCCTAATATATATGTATATATATATATATATATATATATATATATATATATATATATATATATATATATATATATATATATATATATATATATATATATATATATATATATATATATATATATATATATATATATATATATATATATATATATATATATATATATACTGCATATACAGTACGGGCCAAAAGTTTGGACACACCTCCTCATTCAATGCATGTTCTTTATTAAGCAGTAATCAGAGCAAAGAGTGGCTATTTTGAAGAAACTAGAATATAAAACATGTTTTCAGTTATTTCACTTTTTTTGTTGAGTACATAACCCCACATGTGTTCATTCATAGTTTTGATTCCTTCAGTGACAATCTACAATGTAAATAGTCATGAAAATAAAGAAAACGCATTGAATGAGAAGGTGTGTCCAAACTTTTGGCCTGTACTGTGTATATATACTTACAAACGTACATATATATACACAAATCTAGATACATATACTTGATATATACATACTAAATAGTGAGTTAACTTATGTGATTAATGATAATCACAATAATAATTTGTGAAAACAGATTAATTACACTGATAATCATTGGGCCAATGTTAAGAATTATGACATCACCGATAATTATGATGTCACCGATAATCTGATAACATTAAAAACGTAGCTCCGATAACCAACAAAAAAATGTGGTCAAAATAAATTGCAAGATCAATCTGCGTTTATACATGATTAATGCAATCATCTCTTTCACAATGCTAAAAGTCTTTATGCCAGAGGCTGGCCCTGGTGGCTGCTTGAGGCATAACAGACTCTAACATTTGCTTTTTGTATTCATGAATCCGTCCCTGCATTGGATTACATTTCCAATTAAGATATCATGTCATCAAGATACCCCCTTAACCCACGTGTGACCCTTGCGTATTTGAAATGTGCAGAGAATTAAAAGTCGCTAGGTTCATATAGTTTGAGCTGGCTTTGCCGTGGTGAGAGAAAGGTTAAGTCAAAGCTCTCAGAGAGTCGAGAGTTTTCAGACCCATTTGCCCTCGGGGCAGCACTAGCTCTTGACGCTACGTTTAATCTGTGGATTTGTGGTAACAGAGAAGACTTCTTATCCGTTGACCCATTCGCCCCTAGAGTATGTAATCCAGCGTCCTTCAGTCACACAGTCCTGCTGACATGATGGGGGGGTTGAGGGGGGGGCAGCGAGTGTGGGGGAACGCACACATGCCAAAGCCCTGCCCTGACACACATACACCTCCCCCAAGCTTTTGTCTTAACACTGCACCCCACAACAACAACTGTATTTATATGTGATAGTACGCCTTAACTCCACTCAGCCACAATTCTGCAAACATACAATATTGACAAGTAGCTGCTCTGAAAATAGTCAGTTTACAAAACGCGAGCGCGTCACTCACACAGTCAATTGGGCCTTTCTGCAACTGATCATGACTAAATTCATTCATTTGTGCAAATGAAACAGCATATAATAGGAAATATGAAACTGCATGTATTTCTACTACTACTCGTTGCAATACAGTGAGGCTGAAGTACAAATGTGCAACAAAAATCCATTAACGACACCATTAAAACGAGCCTTCTTTATTTATTTTTAGGGCGGGTGCATTTACTGTGTATGTTTCGAGTGCAAGCAATTATTACATCCATTCCACTCTGAATGCAGTCAATTTCTGGGGCATAGGAGGGCTAAATGGAAGTGGGGGAGCATACGCGTTACACGACGCGGCCATATTACCTGCATCTGTGAGACGCATACAGCACAGTTAATGAACAGGAGCGCTGCCTATACAATGTGCACAACAGCGATTGTGCGCAAGAGGCAATGTTTCATGGCTGATAATAGGAGGAGTAAATCCACTATTGCACTCAGCCATGGACGGCAAGCGGCAAATTGGAAAGGCAACAACAATATGTGACTTTCCTCAAGCAGAGCTCAGTATACACAAAATAGACACCCGGCCGTGAGCTTTTTCTTTCAATCCCTGCATCATTTGAGCTGCGGTGAACTGGAGGCCCTGAGGTTTTTTTTTGGGATGTCCAAAAGTCTGCCTTTTGATATTCAACAAAAATCATGAACCCCTTTTGAGTCGACACGCAGTCAACAGAAGTAACAGTCAAAGCAGGTGGGTTGATTGAATGCTCTGTCTTTAAACCTTCCTCTAAAGCCACCCACACACACCCCGACTCCCTTTCATTCACCAGCATGCAGAGTGCACAAGATCCTCATCCAAAAACACAACTCACATACATCACCAAAAGTATGACAATTTGCAGGCCTGTTTTGATGGAAGTTCAAAACACCAGCATCAATGTTTATTCCATATTTCTGTACAGCACAAAAGGAGAGAAAAAAAACATGTCCATGTCAGAGGATCTTGACAGCACCCGAAGGTGACAGGAGTCAAAACTCATCACGGTCAGGAGGTCCTCTGGCAACAGGGAGCTATGTGATGCGTGAGTCGGGGCACAGGTCACAACGCCACAGCGTGCCACCCGGGCCTCACCTCCACTTCACATTGTCTAAAGCCTGTGCCTCGTCATAGTTACTACACACGCCTCAATAAGTGTCTCTTTTGACAGATTTTGCTCTTTTGTTCGCTTTTTCTTCCGTGACCTTTTAAACACATCTCTTTAGGATGTGCCGACTGATCTATAAAACAGAAAAACAGCAGCAATAATACAAACAAATACCTCCTTCTTGAACATATCTGGCATGCAGGATCTGTTTCATGTGTCTATTGCTGCAACTCTCCTGGTAAAAACCTTAACATCTTTAGTCACTTTGTTGCAGACAAAGAAGCAGGAGCGTGGAATGTGTCCATTAAGGCGAAGGAATGACTCATAACAATGGCCTCATAGTGCAGTGACTTCATACTTCCATCCATCCATTTTCTATACCGCTTGTCTTCATTAGGGTCATGAGTGAACTGGAGCCTGTAACAGTTGACTACCAGTGAGAGGCAGCGACGCACAGTCTGGTGCACTAACTTCATACTTCTTGATAGTACAGTCGGTTTTCGTACCATTATCATACGCATCTCAGTTATCGTACGGCCAAAGCAGTGTGCGCAACAATCTACTTTGTTAACTAGCATAATGATTATGCTAGTTAACAAAGTGCTTTCCTATCGTATCCTATTCTATTCCATGGAATCCTACACATCGGTGACTGAGTCTCTTTGCTTTGACTGCAAAATAAGCCACCATGGGCCGAAGAAAGTCGCAAGTTCCAGCACTTTGATAAAGAAGGTAAGACAAACTATTGAATACTGTCTGTATAAAGAGATGACGTCGGTGTAAATGCTCAGGCATTTAAGTCCTGGAAGTATTTTTAAAAAAAAAAGTTTTTAAATGTGCAAGAGGATTAGCAACAAATGATCTCAAAAATTACAGTGATAAAATGACTTTGGCAAACGTCTTCTAGACCCGTGCGGTATCACAGAGGAGACAGAAGATGTGACAGGCCAAATATAAAAAAATATTTAGCGGAGAAGATAGAGCGAGTCGCGCGAGAGAAATTGTGCCCATAGATTTCACTGGATGTATATATTTTGTAATGATGTCACCTGCGGTAATGTACAAAATATTATGACATTGATTGATTGATTCTTTTATTAGTACGGTACAGTACATATTCCACTAGTTGGTAACACCCAAATAAGTTGTGCAACTTGTTTAATAATCCATTCATGGTACAAATATATCCGACCAGCATAATACAGTCATCATACAAGTTCATCATCAAAACCAGACTCACTAATAGACATCATACAAATGTAGGTCTCAACTTTGTAGGATATTTACAGCAAGCAGTGAACAATGGAGGTTCAGAATGTATGAAGAAAAAGTAGATACAACTATTTAAAATCTGAGGGGGGGCTACTATTTAAAATATGGGGGGGACGGGGGACGTGAGGTCAAAGTTGTAGCAGCCTGAAGGAGCTCTTTTAGTACAGTTTTGAAGGATAGGGATGAACTTTTTTTTACACCTGTTGGCAGTGCATTACATTTTGATGTGGCTTAGAAGGAGAAAGAGTTAACACCCTTGTTCGATTGGAATCTGGGTTTGATGTGATTTGTGGAGCTCCCCCTACTGTTGTAGTTTACATTCAGGAAGTAGTTTGACATGTACATCTGTATCAGGGAAGTGTTGCGAATTTTGAATGGAAATGTATGGAAAGTGGGCTTGGCTTCGGCTGGCCTGGAAGCTGAGCTTCCGCATGATGATAGGATTGGTCAGTCAGAGGCTGAATCCCTTTTTGATTGACAGCGAAATGAGCGAATCAGCAATCTTGAAATATAAAACCCTGCCAGAGCATTTTTCAAGTTTCATTCTGTGATTCTAAGTTAATATGAATAATTTTTAAATCATCTAAGTGACATTTTCTTTGTAAAACTCAGCTTTTTTATCTTTAATCTGATATTGGAAACTTTACTCGTGTTTAGAGAGTAGCTGAAAATGAGCTTCCCTACTTGAAAGACGAGCAGCCGCCACTGCACTGTACTATCCATTCTTCAGAGACTGAGTAACCAACATGTGGGATTCTTTGTTTGGGCACTTGATTCTGCCAAAAGATAGATAAAAACGATAAAGTGCATTGTTTGGCCCTACGATAACCGGGTGGCATATGAAATCTGGGGTAAACGTCTGGTGAAGATTTACGAAAAGTGAAGATAGGGTTTGCATGACGAAACAGGAAGAATGTACTAACTTAATCACATGAGTTGTTTGTACTGCAGGGGGCACAGAGGCCAGCGATAGTCTTACTGTCTGTCAGCTGTGCTTTATTGATGGCTTATGTCAAATGCCACTCTGACAGAGCTCATTAGGGTGAAGGGAGCCATAGGTACGGGCAGGAGAAGGCAGAGAGCTGCCCGATCACTGAGCACACGTATGGCTCAACACTGGACCTGGAGGGTGATGCGTGTGACAGGACGTAGCTGACAGTGCTATCTATCTGTGTGTGTGGTGTATCTGTGCATGTGTGTGTTTCACAGGAGGGTAAGGGGAGGGCGCTGGGCGTATTTGTGCGCTCATGTCATTGCTGGAGTTACCCGATGTCACTGAGCAGGTCCCTGCTTGATGGCGCGACTCCAAAACACAAGTGACAGGCTGAGAGTCATCTCGCTTTCGCCACTCACACATCCTCAAATATTAATCCGTGCGCGGCCTTCTCAGTGCACTGCGTGGCATCAGCAGTCTTGTGCTACAAGGACAGGACTCGGTGGGGACTTCAGAGACCTTGAGAAGATGAGTCAAACGATCTCCTCTCTTTGTTGCCACGTAGCTTCTGACGAGACCTAAATATCAAGGTTCATCTTACTGTGACTTTACTATGGCTCTTACACAAGTTATATTTTTTCACGTCGTAATTTACAACTCAATATCACCAGCAGCAAGGCCTAATCTGGCTTTAAATAGCTGGACTCTTATGTGCTATGGCCAGAGGCGTCGATGATGAGCTCAGACTGTTATATGACATCTTAATATACTGATTAAAAATGCATGTTAGGAGGGTAAGCAGAGGGGTGCCCCTGCCAGGGAAGATTAAATCATTGGATGTGCTTAAGATCAGGGACATTGTAAATGAGCAAGCTGTAAGACACCCAAAGTCGGAGATGGGTTTTTTGTCGTCAAGTCAATAAAAGTCTCGATTCTGATCATTAATGGTGGCTAGCAGCAGGGATGTCGCTCGGAGAATTCGAACTGAGAAGCTCAAACCCGCCCATGCAGAATTAGACAATGATTTTCTAGCCAAAGAAAGATGACCAAATTGTAGAGAACTTGATACGTGCTTGTTTGTATAGCAGCAAAAAAAAACAAAAAAACATCTTGCGTATGTTTGAGCATCCATGCAGAGTCATTAAAGTACTGCCAAAGAGTACACAGCACTCACAACAGTAAAGGAGGCTAAGACGTTAATACCGTCTTATCTCGGCAGTCGTATGGAAGCCTGCCAAAGAGATTCCATCGGCTCATGCAAAACACCTTTTGCCTTAGTAATGTGACAGCATTGTAAGCCATCATTTAAAGGCCTACTGAAACCCACTACTACCGACCACGCAGTCTGATAGTTTATACATCAATGATGAAATCTTAACATTGCAACACATGCCAATACGGCCGGGTTAACTTATAAAGTGCAATTTTAAATTTCCTGCCACACTTCTGGTTGAAAACGTCTAGATATGATGACGTATGCGCGTGACGTCAACGGTTGATACGGAAGTATTCGGACCCATTAAATCCAATACAAAAAAGCTCTGTTTTCATCCCAAAATTCCACAGTATTCTGGACATCTGTGTTGGTGAATCTTTTGCAATTTGTTTAATGAACAATGAAGACTGCAAAGAAGAAAGCTGTAGGTGCGATCAGTGTATTAGCGGCGGACTACACAACACAACCAGGAGGACTTTGAGGATAGCAGACGCGCTAGACGAACGACCTCACCTTGACTTCCTCCGTCTCCGGGCCGCCAACCGCATCGGTGATCGGGTGAAGTCCTTCGTCGTACCGTCGATCGCTGGAACGCAGGTGAGCACGGGTCGTGATGAGCAGATGAGAGCTGGCGTAGGTGCAGAGATAATGTTTTTAGCATAGCTCTGTCGAGGTTCCGTAGCTAAGTTAGCTTCAATGGTGTCGTTAGCAACAGCATTGCTAAGCTTCGCCAAGCTGGAAAGCATTAACCGTTTATTTACATGTCCAGAGTTTGGTAGTATTGTTGATCTTCTGTCTATCCTTCCAGTCAGGGACTTATTTGTTTTGTTTCTATATGCAGTAAAGCCCGATGCTATCACGTTAGCTCAGTAGCTAAAGAGCTTCACCGATGTATTGTCGTGGAGATAAAAGTCACTGTGAATGTTCATTTCGCGTTCTCGACTCTCATTTTCAAGAGGATATAGTATCCGAGGTGGTTTAAAATACAAATCCGTGATCCACAATAGAAAAGGAGAGAGTGTGGAATCCAATGAACCCTTGTACCTAAGTTACGGTCAGAGCGAAAAAAGATACGTTCTGCACTGCACGCTAGTCCTTCACTTTTACGTTCCTCATCCACGAATCTTTCATCCTCGCTCAAATTAATGGGGTAATCGTCGCTTTCTCTGTCCAAATATCTCTCGCTGCTGGTGTAAACAATAGGAAAATGTGAGTAGTCCTTATTCCAGTGTCGTCACGCTACTTCCGGTAGGGGCAAGGCTTTTTTTTATCAGAGACCAAAAGTTGCGAACTTTATCGTCGTTGTTCTATACTAAATCCTTTCAGCAAAAATATGGCAATATCGCGAAATGATCAAGTATGACACATAGAATGGATCTGCTATCCCCGTTTAAATAAAAAAAAAACATTTCAGTAGGCCTTTAACAACCTTAGGATAAGAACATAATTTTGTTCACAATGAGGGAGGAAATGCATACAAGTTATTAGTTGGGTAATTTTTCGGTGGTATCATATTTTCATGATATTTTGTCAACAATAATATTATGTTTGAGGGATTGTGAAATGATAAGTACATTGGAAATAGATCCCCACATCTATGAAAGTAAATAATGGAAAACCTCCAACACCTTTTTTAAGGAGCGCCATAAGTGGCTGCTCCGTTGGCGGTCCCGTCTTGTCTCCCTGTAACGTATGTCTGCTCTTAGTGGGACTGTGCCGAAAATGAAATTTCAGTTCTTATGTGTCTTGTACATGTTAAAGAACGGACAATAATAAAGCATCTTGAATCTTGAATCTTGAATCTTGAATATTGCAAGGGATGTTTGCATCCTTAATGTGGCTGCCTATGTATCCTGTCTGGTTTAGTCCCTGCTTCTGGTCCGTCTGGGACTCCAACCTGGGCCTCTGGTATGCACTGAAAATTATTTGCCAGTTGGCAAGACTTAAAATTGTATTTCTTGAAATATCCCTAGTTGTAAGAGTTATTTACATTTTTTAAGTCATTGACTTTACATCATGGTCTTAATTTTATTATGAATAATTATATTTTGTCTATTCTAGTTAAAAAACGGTAACATTTAGAAAAATAGCTATTCAAATAAGAGATTTTGGTTTTCTCCACAAAGAAAATCTTGTTTAAAAATTCTGCAACATCCTGAGGATGCTTAGTTTAAGAATTGCAAGTTGAATAATGCTTGTTTTCAGAATAAAATACTTATTTCTGTATTAAAAGTCCAGCTAATTTCAGTATATACTGTATAAATCTTAATTTAGAAAGTTAAGTAACTGCATGGACAGACAATTTAACTGGTTTTTGGTATTTTTTTCCAAAAATCTAGTCTTTTTATTTTATATTTTGTCAGCTCTTTTTTGCAGTGAGAGAGATAAGTGTGCTTGGCACCGAGCTAAAAGCCTAAGCTGTCAACTTGGCGTCCAGCACTTTCTCTTAAAGTTGTCAGGGAGTGATGTCTCCGAACATACATGTGGCCCAGCCGCACTGACTGGCCACCATTACATTTAGAGGGTGCTAACTTTCCCAAGTGTTGTAAGCATTATATCCCACCCTCTTTTGGCTGTATGTACGTAACACACAAGCATTAACGTAGTTTTTTTGTCGGTAGATGATAGCGATTCAGAAAAAATACCAACCTTACTCCAACATATCTTGAGTTAAAGTTAGATAGGCAACTGACCTTCAGGCAACACCTTGTGTTATCTAGGATCAACCTCCTTCATTGTCTGGCAGGCCCATCCTGGCGAGCCAATACGTCTAGCCTTCGCACTGGCACCCTGGCCCAAGTCTAGGGTGCTACAGAATATGCCGCTCCAGCACTAAAAAGCTGGACACATCACTCAATGACTCCTTGAGAATTATCACTGGTTGCCTGGCGACCTACTCCATCTGATTTTCTGCCAGTTTTAGCCAGCATTGCACCTGCAATTCTTTGCAGAGAAGACTATTCAGAGAGACTAGTGAACAAGGCCTTGCTGGACGTGAACCATCCCCCACACAACCCTGTTCAGAACTCTCAACTTGACGTGGAACGCCTGTCTTCTCGCTGCCCTTTCTTCCGCCATGCAGCAACTCTACGTGACTCCAACATCCTTGTAGGAGACCCCTTGACCCACCAATTCACAGTGTGCCCAGGTGCAAACCTGCCTCGCAGTGAATGGGTAACTCTAAATCGGCTACGAACTGGAGTCGGCTGTACCGCCGGGGACTGTGCCAATCAGCAGCCTGCACATGTGGCCACGCTGAGCAGACATCACACCACATACTCCACGAGTGCCCCACCCTACGCCCACCTGAGGACACACTCCTTGATGTGCTCAACCCCAACCCTGACACAGTGAGCTGGCTGAAAAGCCTGAACCAAACGGCATAGCTGCCTCATACACAAGAAGAGTAAGAAGCAACGTTTATCTACTAACATTAGCTATCATTGAATGTCTCTCTTGGACTACTTTTGTGTATGTGTACGCTCTTCCTGTGTGTGTGCACGTGTGGCCCAAGGCGCAATCCATGTGAGGGCACATGCACAAAAAAACCCCCACTCAAAACTGTCCAGTTTTCTAGACTACCGTCGCTCGTTTTCATTAGTGGTCCCTTTTATCTCGAAAAGGCGGCACATTTGCTCCAAGGTAAGAGCGGCAATTTGCCAGCCTGTATTTCTAAAACGGAGGCGTAATATTCCTCCCTTTCCAAAACCGCCTCTGGTGCAGGTCATTAACACCTCCGTCCATCTCACCCACAGGCCGGCAGATTTCCGCCTTGGTTTTGTATAAAACTTGAGGCGGAAATAAGCGTACTCTCCGAGGCAACCAAAACAGAACCCCGATTTGCTGCCCTCTGTATAAAAACGATGACCAGGCTGCCAAAAGGACGGGCAAATTGGTGGCTTGGCGCTCTTTATAAAAACGGCTACTGACACGTCAACTTGCTCCAAAGAGTGATGCAGATTGTGTGTGTCAGAAGAGGCAAGGGGGAGGGGGATCAACTTGTGAATAATTCATATCATGTTAATTGTCTGCTGTTTGTCTGTGTACAATACAGGTGTGTTATCATAACTGCAACTGTTCAGATGTGGATGATGCAAAACAAAACTTGTATGGAAAATATAAAATAGTTTACTGGAGGAATATTTTTTATGCTCCACAGAGTATTTTTTTTTGTTAGCTTTCTTCAGGGATTTTGGAAGCATGTGTTATTAGATCCTGTGATGAAGTAGATGTGTGAATGATTGGTGTTGAAATACTGTATTTCATTTATATTAAATTTATTTATCTTGTTTTGAGCTGTTCTTGTTATCTTTTAGTATTTAAGATTATATCATATTATAATACAAATAATATAATGTATTGTTGTGTTGGTGGCGGGGTTAGTCTTATTTTTTGAGGGGTGCAGGGCGGTGGGGTGAAGGGATGGTTTGCCCTGGGCGTAAATCTTGCCAGGACCGCCTCTGCAGTGACCAGCATGAAACAGTCCTTTTTCTTTTTTTAAACATTTGTTTATTGAGTTTTCAGTCATAAACAATTGACAGGAATGTTCTGAAATACATCAAATGTTTTTATTGCCCTCACCAACAAGTAACACAAAAATAAATAACTAAAAAAACAAAAATAATAATAATAATAACAATTGAATAAGTAAATTGTGAAATATAAAACAATAAAAAAACACAGCTGCATTCCTGAATGGCCTTAGAGAGACACAATGACCAACAAGCACACAGAAGGCTCATCAACAAAAAGTGTGGGAAACAACCCATTTAAACACACAATTAGGAAATAATTTAGCTAATATAATGACACTTTTGAAAAAATCAGTAAATCATAATATATGGTATGAGGTTTCTTAGTGTTATATTACATAAATAAATATAAAATACAATTTACGGCGCTTAAAGTTTGAGACATTTTTTAAGCTGGCTCACATTTCAACCTCGAATCTTACAGAGAACATTAGGAAGTGTGACCAGCTACATGTTCTTTTTCAGGTAAAGATCAGGTCTGGACCTGGAAGACGCCGGGAAAAAAAGGACAAAAAGCGGGATTTCTCTGCAAAAGCTGGAAGGCTGACAGCAGGACAACAATTTAGCAACAGTGGGAGATCATGATAGCAGATGCAGGTGAAGCAGAACTAAACATTAATAATTGTTGATTGAACTGTGTTATAAATGTATTTTTGATGTGATTACAATTGTTTTCTAATACAAACCCTGTTTCCATATGAGTTGGGAAATTGTGTTAGATGTAAATATAAACAGAATACAATGATTTGCAAAACCTTTTCAACCCATATTCAATCGAATGCACTACAAAGACAAGATATTTAATGTTCAAACTCATAAACTCTTTTTTTTTTTTTGCAAATAATAATTAACTTAGAATTTCATGGCTGCAACACGTGCCAAAGTAGTTGGGAAAGGACATGTCCACCACTGTGTTACATGGCCTTTCCTTTTAACAACACTCAGTAAACGTTTGGGAACTTAGGAGACACATTTTTTAAGCTTCTCAGGTGGAATTCTTTCCCATTCTTGCTTGATGTACAGCTTAAGTTGTTCAACAGTCCGGGGGTCTCCGTTGTGGTATTTTAGGCTTCATAATGTGCCACACATTTTCAATGGGAGACAGGTCTGAACTACAGGCAGGCCAGTCTAGTACCCGCACTCTTTTACCATGAAGCCACGTTGATGTAACTCGTGGCTTGGCATTGTCTTGCTGAAATAAGCAGGGGCGTCCATGGTAACGTTGCTTGGATGGCAACATATGTTGCTCCAAAACCTGTATGTACCTTTCAGCATTAATGGCGCCTTCACAGATGTGTAAGTTACCCATGTCTTGGGCACTAATACACCCCCATACCATCACAGATACTGGCTTTTCAACTTTGTGCCTATAACAATCCGGATGCTTCTTTTCCTCTTTGGTTCGGAGGACACGACGTCCACAGTTTCCAAAAACAATTTCAAATGTGGACTCGTCAGACCACAGAACACTTTTCCACTTTGTATCAGGCCATCTTAGATGAGCTCAGGCCCAGCGAAGTCGACGGTGTTTCTGGGTGTTGTTGATAAACGGTTTTCGCCTTGCATAGGAGAGTTTTAATTTGCACTTACGGGTGTAGTGACCAACTGTAGTTACTGACAGTGGGTTTCTGAAGTGTTCCTGAGCCCATGTGGTGATATCCTTTACACACTGACGTCGCTTGTTGATGCAGTACAGCCTGAGGGATCGAAGGTCACAGGCTTAGCTGCTTACGTGCAGTGATTTCTCCAGATTCTCTGAACCCTTTGATGATATTACGGACCGTAGATGGTGAAATCCCTAAATTCCTTGCAATAGCTGGTTGAGAAAGGTTTTTCTTAAACTGTTCAACAATTTGCTCACGCATTTGTTGACAAAGTGGTGACCCTCGCCCCATCCTTGTTTGTGAATGACTGAGCATTTCATGGAATCTACTTTTATACCCAATCATGGCACCCACCTGTTCCCAATTTGCCTGTTCACCTGTGGGAGGTTCCAAATAAGTGTTTGATGAGCATTCCTCATATTTATCAGTATTTATTGCCACCTTTCCCAACTTCTTTGTCACGTGTTGCTGGCATCAAAATCTAAAGTTAATGATTATTTGCAAAAAAAAAAATGTTTATCAGGTTGAACATCAAATATGTTGTCTTTGTAGCATATTTAACTGAATATGGGTTGAAAATTATTTGCAAATCATTGTATTCCGTTTATATTTACATCTAACACAATTTCCCAACTCATATGGAAACGAGGTTTGTATTTTCTTGGACAAATATAGCTGAAATTTCACATTTCCTGATCAAATACAGGGCATAAACCTGAGATGAGGCTGCATGAACTGAGCCTACCCTCTGATTAAGGTTTGGCATTGTTTACTTTTAAGCGATTCCGGTTCTTATAACGATTATTTGAATTAAATCCGGCCCCTAATGATTCTCAATTTCGATTCCTAAATGAGCAGTGTTAATTTAGAAGTTTGCAATGAAGGGTGCTAACCTGAATACATTTTTGATGAAATGTCCCCTTAATTAATTAAAAAAAATATGTCCCCTTTGAAAATAAATGGTGGCAGCTACAGTATTTCTTCTTCATAGCAAGGCACATATTAAAGTTAAAAAGTTAAAGTACCAACGATTGTCACACACACACTAGGTGTGGCAAAATTATTCTCTGCATTTGACCCATCACCCTTGATCACCCCCTGGGAGGTGAGGGAAGCAGTGAGCAGCAGCGGTGGCCGCGCCCGGGAATAATTTTTGGTGATTTAACCTCCTAATTCCAACCCTTGATGCTGAGTGTCAAGCAGGAGGTAATGGGTCCCATTTTTTTTTAATAGTCTTTGGTATGACTCGGGCGGGGTTTGAACTCACGACCTACCGATCTCAGGGCGGACACTCTAACAACTAGGCCACTGAGTAGGTTACTAGGCCACTGAGTAGATTTTCTGCAGCTATTATTTCTGGTTGGGCTACAAAACTAGTTTTATAAATTTAAATATTTGAACGATTCCGGGAGAATCAGAATATTAGTCTTGGCTCTTAACGATGCTGGATGCTCGATGCCCAAACATAAACTGGGTTAGATGGCTCGTGCCCCTTTCTGCTTTTCAGCATGTTGCCAATATAGAATATTACACACCATTACTTTCTACTGTAATGTCTTTAACATAAGTGTGACATTATTATTCTTGCTAATCGAACAATAAACTACGTGGAAATATCATACGGCGAGGTGCTGCTGTCGTTCTACAGAGAAGAAAAGCACAACTGAATAAAAAGGAGGACTTTTACAACAAAGTAAAACAGCTTTAGTGTTGAGTGATCAATAAACTGCATTAGACAACTGTGTTTTAATGTGCCTTTGTTCACATCGTTAAAAAATAAAAATACATATTTATAAC
Organism: Entelurus aequoreus; assembly: GCF_033978785.1. Taxonomy (NCBI): domain Eukaryota; kingdom Metazoa; phylum Chordata; class Actinopteri; order Syngnathiformes; family Syngnathidae; genus Entelurus; species Entelurus aequoreus. Next base: position 54,009,593 of record NC_084733.1, read on the forward strand.
TAAACCAACAAACACAGGTAATCATTATAATAAACAACCTGTATTAACACTGATTAGAGCCCAATAATTTAAATAAAAAAAGAGACCATATTTTCGAGAGGTGCTAAATTGATTCACGTCTCAATCTCTGTCCTTAAATGGTCAAAAATCTAATAAAATAAATAAATATATGTTTTGTGTAAGAATACTTTTTTAACAGATGTTTTTTAGGCCATCTTTGTGCTTATTCTCTGTCCATGTCACATGTCAGCAGCCAAGGAGCTTTTGTCACCTGTAACCTATTTTGAAGAGGTTTTATTATCATTTAAATACCAAATAACATATTGTGAGAATCGATTTGAGTTGAGAATCGATTCCCAATCAATTTGTTGCCCATAGAACCGAGATCAAATTAAATCGTGAGTTGTTACAAGATTCTCATCCCTACTGTTTTCTTCCATCCTGGTGTTGCTAGATGCAGTGACATGCAGTGACGTTTGAGGTCGGGGAGTCACTGACCCACTAGTCAGAATTACAAACATACAGTATGATGCTAAGTCTCTGACCCACTAGTCAGAATTACAAACATACAGTACGATGCTAAGTCACTGACCCACTAGTCAAATTTACAAACATGACAGTATGATGCAATGGCACTGGCTAAAAATCACAAAAACACACAGTATGATGCTAGAAAAAAAATTTCAACACACTTAGCACACAATTAACACAGCACTGCAAAGCAGACACTAGACCAGGGGTCCCCAAACTTTTTTGTGATAAAAAAAATTTGGCCTGAGGCCGGGTTGTGTGTGTGTGTGTGTATATATATATATATATATATAAATATATATATATATATATATATATATATATATATATATATATATATATATATATATATATATATATAAATAAATATATATATATATATATATATATATATATATATATATATATATATATATATATATATATATATATATATATATATATATATATATATATATATATATAAAAATATAAATATATATATATATATAAATATACCTGTATATATGTATATATATATATATATAAAAATATAAATATATATATATATATATATATATATATATATATATATATATATAAATATACCTGTATATATATATATATATATATATATATATATATATATATATATATATATATATATATATATATATATATATATATATATATATATAAATATACCTGTATATATATATATATATATATATATATATATATATATATATATATATATATATATATATATATATATATATATATATATATATATATATATTAATATATACATATATTTATTATGTATATTGATATATACAAACCCCGTTTCCATATGAGTTGGGAAATTGTGTTAGATGTACAAACCCTGTTTCCATATGAGTTGGGAAATTGTGTTGGATGTAAATATAAACGGAATACAATTATTTGCAAATCCTTTTCAACCCATATTCAATTGAATGCACTACAAAGACCAGATATTTGATGTTCAAGCACATAAACTTTATTTTTTTTTTGCAAATAATAATTAACTTAGAATTTCATGGCTGCAACACGTGCCAATGTAGTTGGGAAAGGGCATGTTCACCACTGTGTTACATGGCCTTTCCTTTTAACAACACTCAGTAAATGTTTGAGAACTGAGGAGACACATTTTTTAAGCTTCTCAGGTGGAATTCTTTCCCATTCTTGCTTGATGTACAGCTGTACAACTTTAAGTTGTTCAACAGTCCGGAGGTCTCCTTTGTGGTATTGTAGGCTTCATAATGTGCCACACATTTTCAATGGGAGACAGGTCTGGACTACAGGCAGGCCAGTCTAGTACCCGCACTCTTTTACTATGAAGCCACGTTGATGTAACACGTGGCTTGGCATTGTCTTGCTGAAATAAGCAGGGGCGTCCATGGTAACGTTGCTTGGATGGCAACATACAGGTATGTTGCTCCAAAACCTGTATGTACCTTTCAGCATTAATGGCGCCTTCACAGATGTGTAAGTTACCCATGTCTTGGGCACTAATACACCCCCATACCATCACAGATGCTGGCTTTCCAACTTTGTGCCTATAACAATCCGGATGGTTCTTTTCCACTTTGGTCCGGAGGACACGACGTCCACAGTTTCCAAAAACAATTTGAAATGTGGACTCGTAAGACCACAGAACACTGTTCCACTTTGTATCAGTCCATCTTAGATGAGCTCATGCCCAGCGAAGCCGACGGCGTTTCTGGGTGTTGTTGATAAACGGTTTTCGCCTTGCATAGGAGAGTTTTAACTTGCACTTACAGATGTAGCGACCAACTGTATTTACTGACAGTGGGTTTCTGAAGTGTTCCTGAGCCCATGTGGTGATATTCTTTACACACTGACAAAGTGGTGACCCTCGCCCCATCCTTGTTTGTGAATGACTGAGCATTTCATGGAATCTACTTTTATACCCAGTCATGGCACCCACCTGTTCCCAATTTGCCTGTTCACCTGTGGGATGTTCCAAATAACTGTTTGATGAGCATTCCTTCACTTTATCAGTATTTATTGCCACCTTTCCCAACTTCTTTGTCACGTGTTGCTGGCATCAAATTGTAAAGTTAATGATTATTTGCAAAAAAAAAAAGTTTATGAGTTTGAACATCAAATATGTTGTCTTTCAACTGAATTTGGGTTGAAAATGATTTGCAAATCATTGTATTCCGTTTATATTTACATCTAACACAATTTCCCAACTCATATGGAAACGGGGTTTGTATATATTATATATATATATTAATATACATATATATTTATGGCCCTAGTGTGTGAATGTGAGTGTGAATGTTGTCTGTCTATCTGTGTTGGCCCTGTGGTGAGGTAGCGACTTGTCCAGGGTGTACACCGCCTTCCGCCCAAATGCAGCTGAAATAGGCTCCAGCACCCCCCGCGACCCCGAAAGGGATGGATGGATATATATATATATATATATATATATATATATATATATATATATATATATATATATATATATATATGTATATATATATATATATATATATATATATATATATATATATATATATATATATATATATATATATATATATATATATATATATATATATATATATACATATATATATATATATATATATATATATATATATATATATATATATATATATATATATATATATGTATATATATATATATATATATATATATATATATATATATATATACATATATACATATATATATATATATATATATATATATATACATACATATACATATATATATATATATATATATATATATATACATATATATATATATATATATATATATATATATATATATATATATATATATATATATATATATATATATATCTTTATATATTATATATATATATTTATATACATATATATATATATATATATATATATATATATATATATATATATATATATATATATATATTTCTTTATATATTATATATATATTTATATACATATATGTATATGAATATATATATGTATATTTATATACATATATCAATCAATCAATCAATGTTTATTTATATAGCCCTAAATCACAAGTGTCTCAAAGGGCTGTACAAGCCACAACGACATCCTCGGTACAGAGCCCACATACGGGCAAGGAAAAACTCACCCCAGTGGGACGTCGGTGAATGACTATGAGAAACCTTGGAGAGGACCGCATATGTGGGTAACCCCCCCCCTCTAGGGGAGACCGAAAGCAATGGATGTCGAGTGGGTCTGACATAATATTGTGAAAGTCCAGTCCACAGTGGATCCAACACATCAGCGGGAGTCCAGTCCACAGCGGGGCCAACAGGAAACCATCCCGAGCGGAGACGGGTCAGCAGCGCAGAGATGTCCCCAACCGATGCACAGGCTAGTGGTCCACCCGGGGTCCCGACTCTGGACAGCCAGCACTTCATCCATGGCCACTGGACCTATGCAACTCCCCCTCGCAAGGGACAGGGGAGAAGAGGAGAGAAGAAAAGAAACGGCAGATCAACTGGTCTAAAAAAGGGGGGGTCTATTTAAAGGCTAGATTATACAAATGAGTTTTAAGATGGGACTTAAATGCTTCTACTGAGGTAGCATCTCTAACTGTTACCGGGAGGGCATTCCATAGTATTGGAGCCCGAATAGAAAACGCTCTATAGCCCGCAGACTTTTTTTTGGCTCTGGGAATCATTAATAAGCCGGAGTTCTTTGAACGCAGATTTCTTGTCGGGACATATGGTACAATACAATCGGCGAGATAGGCTGGAGCTAAACCGTGTAGTATTTTATACGTAAGTAGTAAAACCTTAAAGTCGCATCTTAAGTGCACAGGAAGCCAGTGCAAGTGAGCCAGTATAGGCGTAATATGATCAAACTTTCTTGTTTTTGTCAAAAGCCTTGCAGCCGCATTTTGTACCAACTGTAATCTTTTAATGCTAGACATAGGGAGACCCGAAAATAATACGTTACAGTAATCGAGACGAGACGTAACGAACGCATGAATAATGATCTCAGCGTCGCTAGTGGACAAGATGGAACGAATTTTAGCGATATTACTGAGATGAAGGAAGGCCGTTTTAGTAACACTCTTAATGTGTGACTCAAACGAGAGAGTTGGGTCGAAGATAATACCCAGATTCTTTACCGAGTCGCCTTGTTTAATTGTTTGGTTGTCAAATGTTAAGGTGGTATTATTAAATAGATGTTGGTGTCTAGCAGGACCGATAATCAGCATTTCCGTTTTCTTAGCGTTGAGTTGCAAAAAGTTAGCAGACATCCATTGTTTAATTTTATTAAGACACGCCTCCAGCTGACTACAGTCCGGCGTGTTGGTCAGCTTTAGGGGCATGTAGAGTTGAGTGTCATCAGCATAACAGTGAAAGCTAACACCGTATTTGCGTATGATGTCACCCAGCGGCAGCATGTAAATACTAAAGAGTGCAGGGCCAAGAACCGAACCCTGGGGAACTCCGCACGTTACCTTGACATAGTCCGAGGTCACATTGTTATGGGAGACGCACTGCATCCTGTCAGTAAGATAAGAGTTAAACCAAGACAAGGCTAAGTCTGACATACCAATACGTGTTTTGATACGCTCTAATAAAATATTATGATCGACGGTATCGAAAGCGGCGCTAAGATCAAGAAGCAGCAACATAGATGACGCATCAGAATCCATCGTTAGCAATAGATCATTAGTCATTTTTGCAAGGGCTGTCTCCGTAGAGTGATTTGCCCTGAAACCGGATTGAAAAGGTTCACAGAGATTGTTAGTCACTAAGTGTTCATTTAGCTGCTGTGCAACAATTTTTTCGAGAATTTTGGAAATAAACGGAAGGTGGGAGACTGGTCGGTAGTTTACCATGAGGTCAGGATCGAGGTTAGGTCTTTTGAGCAGAGGATGAATAACCGCTTTTTTGAATGCTAGGGGAACAGTGCCGGAGGAAAGTGATAAGTTTATAATATTTAACACTGATGGACCTAATAATACAAACAGTTCCTTGATAAGTTTCCCAGGAAGTGGGTCAAGTAAACATGTTGTTTGTTTTATCCCACTTACACGCTGTAATAATTCCTCTAATGTTATTTCATCACAAATAGAGAGACTATTTTGGAGGGCAGTGTCCGTCGTATATACAGTCGTATTTGTGTTAATAGAACCCAGTTGTAGCTGGGATGCGTTGTCTTTAATCTCCTTTCTAATGAGTTCAATTTTCTTATTAAAGAAATTCATAAAATCATCTGCCGAGTGGGTGGAGCTACTGGGAGGAGTCCCTTGTTGGGTTAGCGATGCTACTGTACTAAACAGAAATTTAGGATCGTTTTTGTTGAGGCGGATGAGATTTGAGTAGTATTTAGCTTTAGCTAAGGTAAGCATGCGTTTATAAGTTATTAAACTATCACTGCATGCTTGATGGAAAACCTCAAGTTTAGTCGCGCGCCATTTGTGTTCCAGTTTTCTACATGATAATTTATGAGCTCTAATTTCTTCTGTAAACCACGGGGTGCGCCTTTTAGGGGCCCTTTTTTCCTTTAGCGGTGCTATACTATCAATAATTTCGCGCAAGGTATCGTCAAAGTTGTTAGTGAGGTTATCAATAGAGCCGACATAATTTGGGAATGGTGCCATTACCGAAGGCAGTAGGTCAGCAAGAGTCATCGTTGTGGCAGCATTAATGTTGCGGCCGCTATAGCAGTTATTATTATTATTAGCTTGTTGACAATGAGTCAAAACTTCAAATTTTATAAGGTAATGATCGGACATTACTTTAGTATATGGAAGTATCATAACTTTGGAGGTGGTGACACCCCTGACAAGCACTAGATCTATTGTATTACCGTTGCGATGCGTGGGTTCATGTATTATTTGTGTAAGACCACAGCTATCAATTATGGTTTGGAGCGCCACGCACTGAGGGGTATTCATATGGATATTAAAGTCCCCCATTATGATTATATTGTCGGCGTGCGTCACTAGATCAGCAACGAACTCTGAGAATTCACTGATAAAGTCCGAATAGGGCCCAGGGGGGCGGTAGATAACAGCCAGGTCAAGAGGTAGCGGTGTGACAGACCTCATAGTAAGCACCTCAAACGATTTATATTTATTATTTAGGTTAGGGGTAAGGTTGAAATTTTCATTGTATATTAGTGCGACACCCCCTCCCCTTTTAAGAGGACGGGCAACATGCGCATTCGTATAGTTAGGAGGAGATGCCTCATTGAGCGCAAAAAATTCGTCTGGTTTGAGCCAGGTTTCGCTAAGACCAATGACGTTAAGATTGTTGTCTCTAATGACCTCATTAACCAATAACGCCTTGGGAGACAATGATCTTATGTTTAAAAAGCCCATATTATAGGTATTGGGCTGTTTTGACGAGTTTTTGTTAAGATTATCCGTAGTGGCAATATTTACAATGTTGCGTTTATTATGCGTAGTGCACTTTAAATAGTTTCGACCATATCTAGGAATTGATATGACGGGAATTTTCCGATTGTTTGCTTGGTGCTGCAATAGACTGGACATATCATAATTTGCCACCTCAGTAGAATGCATGTCCACCTCTGACACAGACACAACAGAAAAAACATTATGTGAATTGTGTATTATTCTAAGAGAATTGCTATGCGTACATGGATTATCCAGCCTGGCGCTGGCTAGTTCTAGCTTAACTGACTCCTCACCCGGACTAACAGACATTGTAATTTCCTGTGACCGGGCTTGCTCTAGTGTAGTCAGTCAAGTGAGACTTAAATAGTAGTCTATGTTTCTAGACAGGATGATGGCGCCTTCCTGGTTAGGGTGAAGGCCGTCTCTCATCAGCAAGCCTGGTTTGCCCCAGAAAGAGGGCCAGTTATCAATAAACGTTAGTCCCTGTTGCCTACAGTAGCTAGACAGCCACTTGTTAAGCGAGACCAATCTGCTATATCTCTCATCATTGCCTCTCGCAGGCAGGGGGCCAGAGACAATTACTCGATGCCTGGACATCTTTCTGGCAAGATCACAAGTCCTGGCTATGTTTCTCTTTGTAATCTCTGACTGTCTCATTCTAGTGTCATTGGAGCCAACGTGTACAACTATATTCGCATAATTAGTGGTGCGATTAGCCTGTCGTACGTGTTTACTAGGCCTGTTGCGAGTTAGCTCCCTAAGATTAGCTTCAATGTCAGGTGCTCTGGCCCCGGGGATACACTTTACTGTGGCTGGTATATATGTATATATATATATTCCTCACGCACTATTTGACTAAAAGAGCGTGCACTTGCTGCACGCTCTGCGGCGTGAGCGCGATGATGTCACGTTATCGATGAGAAAATGCATTTTTGACAATATGATTTGCCTGAGCGGCTAGGAGACCCAGAGAGTAACAAGCGGTAGAAAATAGATTACGAAGGACAAATGAAAAATTTGGATTTTGGACGCTGGCGGGCTGTATTCTGGTTTTGGGGACCCTTGATCGAAACTTTACCGCTGCCGGGTATTTTTTTCTATACTTTTATTGTAATATTTTCAGAATGTGTTCGTTATATTTTTGGCCAAAGTAAGACAAAGGAAAAAATCTGAATTAGTCTTTATTTTTCAGTTTTAATGCCATGATTTTAATAGTCCAGCCCGCGTGTGCGCAGATTTTTCCTTCCATGCAGCCCCTGAGCTACAAAAATTAGTTGGATACCCCTGATGTACATTTTACAGTATATGTAACATCTGCAGCAAAACAAAAAGGGCAGCATAAAATAGAGAGTAGATCCAGCAGAAAATAGACATTACAAACAAAGAGAGATAGCTAACAAGGAAGCGGTCGGACAAATTAAAAAAAAAACTTGAGACTTCCGAGGGCCAGATTTTGGACACTGGCGGGCCGTATTCGGCCCCTGCACTAGACAGTATATCTTACCTTTACTTGTAAATAAAGTCCATTGGCCTTTCCTTCTGGACGAAGATCTCTTTGACTTTGTTGTAGAAGTCCTCCTTTTTCTCTTTTTCTTTGAGTTTTAAAAGTGTCTCTCTCTCTCAATTGAGATCCACCTTCACTTTGACAAGTCTGGCTGCATTAATTTCCTTTTTAATGTAATTTCTGATGACATCACCTCCTGCTTTTATCAAATCCTTCTGTATTCTGTGTGATGTGCCAGTAAACACAGTGGATGTTTCCAAGTGTTCAGCTAAACGTTCATCTTTCTCTGCATAAGAGTGCAATAGTTCCTCATAATTCCCACAATTGGAGGCGCATTGTTACCACCAAATGCAAGCTCCTGTTTCCCCCAAAAGCAAGTGGCATTTATCAGGTCTTTTAATACCTCACCATGTTCCTTTACATTGCATTGTGGATGCTGATATTTAGTCTCATTTAGAGCCAGATCAATATGTGATATTCCAAACGTTTTGAAATAAATCTGACCTTGAATGTGGGCAGATGAGCTTTCATGTTTTTCGAGGCTTCTTGGCAGCTTTTTCAGATCAGTATTTCTCACTCGTTGAGAATAAAAGGCAGGGAAAGCAATAAAGACGTTTTTTGTAGCACAGCCACAAAGCCATTCTTTTTAAGTATACCAATCCTTTTGAAATGAACACGTTATTTTCTATCCTCGGACCACACACGTTTGAATCAAATCTGGCGTTAGTCTACCAGTATTAATGACTTCTGGCTTTGATTGAAAGTCCAGTCTTGAAAAATTCCTTATTTTAGAAATCAAATCCTCCATTTTTAGGACAAAAAAGTGTCACAGTTTGTGGGAAGCATAGCAGTTGTTGTCTGTTGTTTTCTTCTTCTACTTCATGAATTTTTCAACTGCAAGTTGACAATGTATCGCCCCCTACTTTGAGGCAGAGGTACTTGCTGCCTCATGGCCTGCCTTTTCCCCACCTTTTCTCCGTGGCAACCAGCATGCGCCCCCTCGCACGCACACGCTCAGTACACTTTGTGTGTAGCCATGGAGGCACCACCTGACACTTCTCGTCTGCCGCCTCAGTTTGATCAGGAAACACGGAATTTCCGCGATTTTGACCATGAAAATTATTAAAATATACAGGAACCACATCACCAAAATCACATAGAAAGCATAGACCAAAAGATAAATATTAAAACTTATTTTACTTTATTACTTCGTTTTTTAACATCTCATGGTTAAGCCTTATACCCCCCTGTTGGCAAGGTGAGGCACTGCCTCACTTGCCTCCCCTGACAGCACGTCACTGGCTAGATGTGTCCCTCCCAAGTCATCACTATACTGTGGGGCAAAAGGTGACCCAGTCAACTTAAATAGATAAAGCAACAATGTCAGCAAGATAAAAAGACTTTGTTTACACTGCAGGCCAAAATGGCCCAAATCAGATTTTTTGAAGATCTGATTTTTGCCAGCTAACTGTTTACACTGCAGGTAAAATGTGATTTTTGACAGATTCCAGTGTAAACGCGCTCAGGCCCCAATGTGGCCTCTACATCACTTGCATGCAAACTTCAATAAAGTGAAAACAAATTAAGTTGACCGGGAGAAGGTCGTTACTACTACAAAATAAAATAAAAGTTGCATCACCTTAAAAAGTAGTGTTTTTTACGTGAAAGTACAGGAAAGTAATATAATGTATGAATGGTGTATATAGTGTAATATATTAGGAAGGGTTGTACTCTTTTTATGGCTGTTAAGTAGAGGAGACACGGACATCAGCGTGGATCTACGGGAGCTTTATTTTTCAACGCACATGTAAGCAAATGCGCCACAGCGTCAATTCCGGTTTTTCAACAATCGCTGTTTCTTTGGAATCAAAATACTTTATATATTCATATATTACATATATTATTATTTGCGCAGTATTGACAAGTGATGCACCGAAAATTCGGTCGTCTTAAATAAGAACCGAAACCGGGTGTTGTGCTGAAATATCCATTTCCGCTGGCAACTGCATCTTTCTTACGAGGGACGTAGCTCGCCCGAAGCTGATGAAAAAAATCACGTTCAGATCACATTCAGGTCGCAATGTGTTTAGACTGAAATCACATTTTAAAAGATCAGAATCCAATCGGATAAAGAACCACCTCCTGATGTGGCCTGAATCGGATGCCAAATTTGAAGCACTTTGGAGTGTTTAGACTGGCAAAAAAAAAATCAGATGTGTGTCACTTGAGGGCAAAAAAATCTGATTTGGTGTGCAGTGTAAATGGGGCAAAATGAAGCAAAACATCATCCTGATAAATGGCTTCTTATGCAAGGCCTTCGATAAAATATGAAATACTTTACCTTACTAGCCTTTATAAATCAACCATTTATAAATACTTTAAAGATGTTGAGCATTTGAAGGAAATATTAGTAACTCATTCAAAGGTGAAGCTATACAATATCATAGCTTATTTTACTGTCAAACGCAAAGCAGAAGGTGTGTTTCTGACTATTTGTAGGTTTTGACAAGTGAATGGAAGATATTGTAAACGGTGTCTTTCTTCTTTTTGTGCCAAGCTGAAGGACCGTTTACAATTTTCCAAACGCTTTTACAAACACTGACTGCCATGGCCTTGCGTTAAATAATACAGCTTTACAAAGAGCAGGGGAATTTTCCTCAGGGCACAGGTGTGCCCTAAGGAAAATTTTCATAAGCTGGAGGCAGCACAAAGAAGTAAAGATCCTTCCTTGGTGAAAAGGAGTGGGGCGGCACAAGGTGGAGATTTAACACAACAATGGATTTTTCATTGGGGTGGATGTGGTTCTGACCTTCAGGCACGGTTTCAAACGGGAGCGATACCAATCATGAGTCTCTGCAGCCTTTGCAGCCTTTGCCTGCATGGCAACAATTTAGGGCGTTCCGAGATGACCTGGAGAAAAAATGTCTCATTTGGAAACTTTTAGCCGCATGACAAGAGTAATAACTCTCGTTCGTAGCCTGCAGTATCAGCAGACACGATTGAGTTTCTTTCACAGACATGAATGACGAGAAGAAAGAAAAGACATCAACAGTGTGCACCTGCAAGCAATGCTCGATGACTTATATTCTATACTATAGCACACAAGTCTCTTACTAGTCGCTCGTAAAACACCTCAAGAATGGGTTAAATCATTTTTTTCAGTCGTGGTACCTCAACTTAAGAGTGTTTTGAGATAAGAGCTGTCTCTCGACTAATTGTTATGCTTTGAAGTACCAGTACAAAGGCAAAACAAATTGCCTCTATATTTAAGCGATTATCTTATATATATGATTTCTAACACCAAAAGACTTACAAAGTTTGCGAGTAAATAGACATGATCAAAATAATATCAATCTGACGGAGATTCTCTAGGCAAAATGTGGGATAATGTGATCCGTGGCCTGCATGTGGGAGTCACAGTTCCCTTCAACAACAATACTCATGGCATACTTTGTCAGACACAACAACGATTACTTTGGAATAAATTATGGTCCAAAACCTTATATTTTTTTTCCTGAATATAAAGAATATGAGCAACAACCTTTAGACGAGAGTTCCCACCGTGACGTCAACAGACCCCGAATGTACGGAAATTGCCGAAGGATTTTTCTTTTCCCATTATACCTGTACTTTGAAATACAAGCAAAAATTCGAGTTACAAGCATCCCTGCCATTAGTTTGCGTAGCCAATGTCACAGAGGACCCCGTAAGATCCGCCCAAAACAGCAGGGACCTCATGTATTAAGCTTGCATACGCACAAAAACCTGGGGTACGCCCTTTTTCACGGCAAAGTTAAGATGATGTTGACGTGGAAATGTGCGGTGCCAACTTCATGCTTCACGTACGCACATTATCTACAGGCTGTGGGTACTTTGGCGACACACTGAGATGGTCGTTAGGGCTTTACCGACATTTGATTTCAGAATATGTAGAGGCAAGGACACAAATTTCACTTTTTCGCCAATGTACTTAATGCTTCATATAAATATGAATATTTGTGACGATTTCTATATACGTATGTCTATTCATGTAGGCCAGGGGTTGGCAACCTTTACCACTCAAAGAGCCATTTTGACCAGTTTCACAAATTAAAGAAAACAATGGGAGCCACAAAACTCTTTTGAAATTTAAAATGAAATAACACTGCATACAAAGTTTTTTTTGCTTTGTGCTATATATAAACCAGGGGTCTCAGACACGTGGCCCGCACCTTAATATGAAAATGTAATGTTAGTGCGGCCCGCAAGTTTTATATGAATGGCGCTTGACAGCGTCATACTTGCCAACCCTCCCAATTTTTACGGGAGACTCCCGAATTTCAGGGCAACTATTATCTCGAACGTCTGCTGATTTTCATCCAAACAACAATATTAAAGGCCTACTGAAATGAAATTTTCTTATTTAAACGGGGATAGCAGATCCATTCTATGTGTCATACTTGATCATTTCGCGATATTGCCATATTTTTGCTGAAAGGATTTAGTAGAGAACATCGACGATAAAGTTTGTAACTTTTGGTCGCTGATAAAAAAGCCTTTACTGTACCGGAAGTAGCGTGACGTCACAGGTTGAAGAGCTCCTCACATTTGCACATTGTTTTCACCAGCAGCGAGAGCGATTCGGACCGAGAAAGCGACGATTGCCCCATTAATTTGAGCGAGGATGAAAGATTTGTGGATGAGGGACGTGAGAGTGAAGGACTAGAGTGCAGTGCAGAACGTATCGTTCTTCGCTCTGACCGTAACTTAGGTACAAGGGCTCATTGGATTCCACACTTTCTCCTTTTTCTATTGTGGATCACGGATTTGTATTTTAAACCACCTCGGATACTATATCTTCTTGAAAATGAGAGTCGAGAACGCGAAATGGACATTCACAGTGACTTTTATCTCCACGACAATACATCGGCGAAGCACTTTAGCTACAGAGCTAACTGAGTTTGAGTTTGAGTTTGAGTTTATTTCGAACATGCAAGCATACAACATGATACATCACAATTTCCAGTTTCTCTTTTCAACATGTTCGAAAAGGAGTAGGAAGAAGCAGAGCTTATTTAATCCTACCCCTTTTCTTTACATAACAGTTGCTAAAACTTTTTGTTCACTTCCTGTTCACAATTTATTCACAATAACCTCCATAAGTAATCACAATATAAATAAATAATAGTAATAATTTAATAATAATAATTGGTGAAGTAAGTCATATTTCATATGATGAGATAAGTAAGATTACTTTAAGAATGAATGAATGGATGGATGAAATAAATTGAGAATGTTTGTCATGGTTCTTCTTCTTTGTACTTTGTAAACACTTTAAGTTTGAAGAGTTTCTTGAAGTGGATCATATTAGTACATTGTTGGATTGCTTTGCTTAATCCATTCCATAATTTAATTCCACATACTGATATACTGAAGGTCTTAAAGGCTTACTGAAATTATTTTTTTTAATTTAAACGGGAATAGCAGATCCATTCTATGTGTCATACTTGACATTTCGCGATATTGCCATATTTTTGCTGAAAGGATTTAGTAGAGAAAATCGACGATAAAGTTCGCAACTTTTGCTCGCTGATAAAAAAAAGCCTTGCCTGTACCGGAAGTAGCGTGATGTCACAGGAGCTAGGATTCCTCCCAATTCCCCGTTGTTTACAATGGAGCGAGAGAGATTCGGACCGAGAAAGTGATGATTACCCCATTAATTTGAGAGAGGATGAAAGATTCGTAGATGAGGAACGTTACAGTGAATGACTTGAGAGGCAGCGATGGACGTATCTTTTTTCGCTCTGACCGTAACTTAGGTACAAGCTGGCTCATTGGATTCCACACTCTCCTTTTTCTATTGTAGATCACAGATTTGTATTTCAAACCACCTCGGATACTATATCCTCTTGAAAATGAGAGTCGAGAATGCGAAATGGACATTCAGTGCCTTTTATCTCCACGACAATACATGGCGAAATGCTTTAGCTACGAGCTAACGTGATAGCATCTTGCTTTAACTGCATATAGAAACTAAAGAAATAAACCCCTGGCAGGAAGGATAGATAGAAAATCAACAATACTATTAAACCGTGGACATGTAAATACACGGTTAATGCTTTCCAGGCTGGCGAAGGTTAACAATGCTGTGCTAACGATGCCATTGAAGCTAACTTAGCAACCGGACTGCACAGAGCTATGCTAAAAACATTAGCTCTCCACCTACGCCAGCCAGCCCTCATTTGCTCATCAACACCCGTGCTCTCCTGCGTTCCAGCGATCGGCAGAAGGACGAAGGACTTCACCCGATGCGTTTGGCGGCCCGAAGACGTAGGAAGTCAAGGTGAGGTCGGCGGCTAGCGCGGCTAGCGCTCCAACAAAGTCCTCCTGGTTGTGTTGCTGTAGTCCGCTGCTAATACACTGATCCCACCTACAACTGTCTTCTTTGCAGCCTTCATTGTTCATTAAAACAATTGCAAAAGATGTCCAGAATACTGTGGAATTATGAAATGAAAACAGAGCTTTTTGTATAGGATTCTACGGGGTACCATAACTTCCGTTGCTCGGACTTCGTCACGCGCATACGTCATCATACCGCGATGTGTCAGCCGGATATTTCCCGGGAAGTTTTAAATGTCACTTTATAAGTTAACCCGGCCGTATTGGCATGTGTTGCAATGTTAAGATTTCATCATTGATATATAAACTATCAGACTGCGTGGTCGGTAGTAGTGGCTTTCAGTAGGCCTTTAAGTGTTGTACGTGCATACAAATGTTTTAAATTACGTTTTTCTCTAAGATTATATTTCTCCTCTTTTTTTGAGAAGAGTTGTTGTATATTCTTGGGTAGCAGGTTATAGTTTGCTTTGTGCATAATTTTAGCTGTTTGCAAATTCACTATGTCATGGAATTTCAGTATTTTTGATTAAATAAATAAAGGGTTTGTATGTTCTCTATATCCAACATTATGTATTATTCTAACTGATCTTTTTTGTAACACCGTTAATGAATGAAGTGTACTTTTGTAGTTATTTCCCCATATTTCTACACAGTAGCTCAGATATGGTAACACTAGCGAGCAGTAGAGAATATGAAGTGATTTTTGGTCTAGAACATGTTTTGCTTTATTCATTATTGATGTGTTTCTCGCTACTTTATGTTGTATATTTTTTATATGACATTTCCAGTTCAATTTATCATCAATCATTATACCTAGAAATTTGGTTTCATTTACTCTTTCAATTTCTACTCCATCTATTTGTATTTGTGTTTGACTTTCCCTTCTACTGTTACCAAATAGCATTATTTTAGTTTTACTGAGATTCAACGATAATCTGTTTTTGTCAAACCATCTTTTTAATTTGTTCATTTCTTCTGTTATTATTTGTATTATCTTCTGTGTGTTCTCTCCTGAGCAAAACGCTGTTGTATCATCCGCAAATAATACTAACTTTAAATCTTTTGTAACTTTACAAATGTCATTTATATAGAGATTGAATAATTTATGTCCTAGTATTGATCCCTGAGGTACACCACAGGATATATTTAGCGTTGTAGATGTGTGTTCGCCTAGCTTCACGTATTGTTTCCTGTTTGTTAGATAACTACTTATCCAGTTTAAGACTAACCCTCTGATGCCATATCGTTCTAGTTTTTTGATTAAAATATTGTGATTAATTGTGTCAAATGCTTTAGTTAGATCCATAAACACTGCTGCTGCACATTTTTTACTATCTATTGCATTGGTAATTTCTTCTGTAATTTCAATTAAAGCCATTGAAGTTGAAACATTAGCTCTCTCTCTCTCTGTATCCATATTGGTTCTCTTCGAGTATTCTATTTTTATTTATGAAACTCTCTAATCTGTTATTGAACAGTTTTTCAATGATTTTAGAAAATTGTGGAAGTAAAGAAACAGGTCTATAATTTGTAAATTCATGTTTCTCTCCAGTCTTATAAATTGGTGCAACTTTAGCAATTTTCATTTTGTTTGGAAATTTACCTGTTTGAAATGATAGGTTACTAATATACATAAATGGTCCTGAGATCTCTTCAATAACCTTTTTTATCGTTTCCATATAAATTCCGTTGCAATCAGTTGAAGTCTTAGATTTAAATTTTTTCACGATTGTAACTATTTCCTCCTGTGTCACATTACTGAGGAACATGGAGTTGGGATTTCGCTCTATGGTATCATTATAGTCCTCAATTGAAACTGGGCCTGGAATCCTTTCTTTGAATTTTGGTCCAATGTTTACAAAATAATTATTGAAGCTTTCACCACTTCCTTTATGTTGTCATTTTTTTAAATTTCCTTCTAAGAAGTATTGGGGGTTATCCCTCTTAGTGCCATTTTTAATAATGCTATTGAGGATGCCCCATGTTGCTCTCATATTATTTTTGTTCCTGTCCAATAATTCACTGTAATATTCTTTTCTACATGATCGTAGTATGTGTGTTAACTTGTTTTTATAGTTTTTGTACTTAATTTCTGCCTCTGTAGTTCTTTGTGCTATAAATTTTCTATATAGTGTATTCTTCTTCTTACAAGCATTTTTTAATCCTTTTGTCATCCATGGTTGATTATTCTTTCTCTGCTTATTACTGAGTTGTTTCCATGGACAATATTTGTCATAAAGTATTATGAACTTGTTTAAGAAATGTTCATATGCTTCATCAACCTCTTTTTCATTGTACACATTGTCCCAATCTTGCTTTTGTAACTCGATTTTGAAAGCAATCATCCTCTTCTCTGTGCACAGTCTTCGAAATGTCCTTTTGTCTTCATTGTTCTTCTTGTAGTTTCCATCATATATTGTAAAAACTGGCAGATGATCACTAACGTCGGTTATAAGTAGACCACTTGTAGTGTTATTATCAAAATCATTGGTAAAAATATTATCAATAAGCGTGGCATAGTGTCTTGTGATTCTGCTTGGCTTTGTGATTTTAGGATTTAAACTGATGCTGTACATTGTATCAATGAAGTCATCAATAGACTTTTGCTTGTTAGGGTTCAATAAGTCAATATTAAAGTCACCACATAAGAAAATTATTCTTTGACCATTGTCCATGTAAGTAGCCTTGATCCATTCTTCAAATGTTTCTATACTTGACTTAGGTGATCTATATATACAACTGATGAAATTTTTTTTGCTTTTTTCCTGACATATTTCAATGGTTGTACATTCTAAGATATTATTTATAGCAAATGACGTGTTTTTTACCACTTTGTAGTTCAGGTTCTTCATCACGTACACAGCTACTCCTCCTCCATTTTTGTTGGTTCTGTTGATGTAGTTTAGTTCATATCCCTGCAGATCAAAATCTATTCCTTTTTTATCATCAATCCATGTTTCTGTGACAGCAATCACCTTGAAGGGTTCGTTGATGTGTTCCAAAAAGTTCTTAATGTTGTTGTAGTTTGCATACCAGCTTCTGCTATTAAAATGAATAATTGACAATTTGTTATCACATGTAATGTTGCTATTATATTGATCATCTGTATAATAAAAACAATTATTACTGATGTGGGAGAAAACATTTGTATCTGGATCTATATCATTTTCCAATTCCTGGTTTTTGTGATCTTTGATGCAGAAATTTTTTAGTTCCATATTTTCTTGTTCAACAATCTTTGATGTTGTTTCAATAATCTCTATAAGTGTAGGTGGATACAATCCTGAATCTAGGTCCTCTTGTTTAGTCGTCTCTTGGAACATAGTAGTGTCGATGCTGAATTTAGGTGCTTGTTTTCTGTCAGAGTCCATTATCATCGTTGTTGTGGAAGCTGTGTAAACTTTAAAAATTGTCCAGGTCCTTGATGTCATGAACTTGCTTCTGGACTTCCATTCAGCTTGATGTAGATTTTACAGTTGGCGCTCCAAGTTCCCTGGATTTTTTCCTGCTTTCTCAAGTCACGTGCTTTCTTGGCGATTCCAGCATTACGTTTTGTGAGAAGCTCATTCATGTACACATTTGTTCCCTTCAGCTTCTTTCCCTGTCTCAGCAATGCCATTTTAGATTTTCTGTTTACGAGTTTCACGAGCACGACTGGAGTGGCGTTGCTGTTTCTTCCGTTCAGTGGGATGCATGTTTCGATGGTATTAATGTCAATTTCAATTTCCTTCGATTGCAGAAAGTTGACCACTTGCTGTTCTGCTGAGACCATATCCATTTCATCTGGTTCACCTTCATTATTCACAGCTTTCGCATAGGATCTTGGTTTAATTCGGTGCCCTGTCACGATGATATCATTCATTCATTTGTCCTGATCCATTTCATCTATGATATTCCTCAGCATGTTGTTGTCTTCTTTAGGATCTTCATTTGTTTGCTCATTTCAGTGGCTTCATTATTCCTGGTGTTATTCTGAGTTTGCAGACTTTCTATATTTTGCTGCAGACTTTTCACATCTTGTTTGTGTTCTGTTGTTGCTTTTCTCAGATCTTTTTTCATTTCTTTCATTTCTTCTTTGATTTCATTACTTTCTTCTTTCATTTCTTCTCTCCATTCTTTAAATTCTTCTTTCATTTCGTTAAGTTTTTGTAGTATCGCCTCTTGATTCCCATCATGTCCTGTGTCCAACCTCAAATCTTGTTCCCAGTTGTGTTCTGTGTCAGCTGACCCCGAACGTTTCGGGATTTCAATCTTTCCTTTAGCTTTTCGCATCGCGGCAGTC
The DNA here is from genome assembly GCF_033978785.1 of Entelurus aequoreus. NCBI lineage: Eukaryota > Metazoa > Chordata > Actinopteri > Syngnathiformes > Syngnathidae > Entelurus > Entelurus aequoreus. The sequence continues at coordinate 54,028,687 of NC_084733.1, forward strand.
GCTGACGTCAGTGCCTCTTGCACTTAAAAAAATGATTTTTTTTGGCCTTGTAATTGTTACCACGGATATTAATGTAAATTTAACAAGGATTTATTATTTCACTTCTTTTACTTTAAAATCTCACCTTTTATTTAATGTCTTACTTGATGGTTGTCTGTAACTTTGTACCCTCACTTTTATATGTAAATTTGATCATTCATTCCAAGTAATATTTACTTAACTAATATATTGATTTTACAACTTAATACCAGAAAGTAAAATATACTTGGGTAATAGCAGTGAACCTCGCCACCTTGTGGCCACTCAGCGCATGCGTCAGAGGATCGTTTGCGCTTTTCCTCCCAGGGCCATCAAGTTTTCACTGGAGGACAGAAGATGGCTGGACAGTCATTTAACAAGAAAGTTCATGGATATGGAGCCACATGGGTAGGTTATATGCTTAATTAACTTTGTACGTCGCCTTTGCTTATCTGTTCAAGTCAGTGTTGGAATATGGAATACTTAACGTTAGCATTAGCTAACCCGTTTAGCCTGCCAGCTAGCTAACAACTGCAAACTTGGCGTTGTGGCACGTGGCTACTTTTTACAGTTGCAGAACAGGAGATTTGTATTTTTACTAAACCTGTAAGGCTTAATTTATGATATATATATATATATATATATATATATATATATATATATATATATATATATATATATATATATATATATATATATATATATATATATATATATATATATACATTTATTTGCTCCGGAGTCCGACAGCATTAGCATGGATATCTCCTGCTGTTTATTTATTTTATTTTTTTGGCGGTAGTCCAGCAGCATACCTTTCTGTCGGGTCCTCTTTCCGCCTCCCGAACCGCTTATACCACCACAAAGATCGGATATTCGGGTCCAGCCCTAGTAGACTCATGTTTATAATATATAATATGATCTGTGGCAAATATCAATCAATCATCAGTAATATCTGCTCATAAACAGTTGTTGACATGCTGTTTTGAATTCAGAAAGTATGCTATTGGTTTCAGTTTTGTGGTTACTGTGGGGGAGCTGGATTTTTTTTTTTTTAAACAAGTATTTTTTTAAACAAGTATTCCAAAGAGAAAAAATTGCAATTTGCAGCAACAAGCACACCCTCTTCAGGACCTGAAAATATATCAATTGTAACTTAAACCTGGTCTGGTGGGATTCATAATTTTGGAGCAAGGTTAATTTACTTTACACCATCCGTGATCATTTTAATGTCAAAAATATTTTAGGGGAACTTTCTGTGTCATCAGTGTTCTTCAAATAAACATTTGCTTTAATTTCTCATATTGCAACACATGGTATTTTAATGACATGTCATAATATAATTTCTCAATATATTTCACAGAATATTGAAGGACGTTGACTCTCAAGAATTTGGTCTCAACAGCTTACGCAAGGTAAGATCAAATTAGTGCTGTTGAAGGTTTAAATTGAATTTTTTAATGACACCAATATGGTTTAGTTATGAGATGTTTAATTTATTTTACAGGTGCCTCAACATGAGATGGAGGTGTAAGATGTGTAGTTTTGAATCAGACAAGCAAATAGGATTGTTAAAACACTATAGGTATGTATGCTAATTTTGAAGGCAGACATTTGTGTTGATGCTCAATAGTATTATATTATACTGGGGAAACTACAGTATTAATTGTTCTAGCAAGGTGCGTGTCTTGATCAAGTTGTGTTTTTATCTTCTGTTTCACATCAAAGAGGAGTTCAGAAGGATAACAACAGTTCATCTGGAGCAAACCTTTTTGTCAAAACTGGACACACACACTCCCAAACTCCTGGAGATATTTAGGAGTTGCAGGCACGAAAATCAGACCGATGCTGGATTCACTTGGCCAGGTAAAGTTACAGGGACATTAATGTAATTTGTGTCAGTCATCTTGTGTTGGGCTCATACACACTGAGCTGGCTATTACCATCTCTCTCTATCTATCTCTATCTCTCGCGCTCTCTCTATCTCTCTACCTCTCTATATCTCTCGCTTTCTCTCTGTCTATCTCTCTCTCTCTCTCTCTCTCTCTCTCTCTCTGAAATTCAATCAATCAATCAATCAATGTTTATTTATATAGCCCTAAATCACAAGTGTCTCAAAGGGCTGTACAAGCCACAACGACATTCTCGGTACAGAGCCCACATACGGGCAAGGAAAACTCACCCCAGTGGGACGTCAATGTGAATGACTATGAGAAACCTTGGAGAGGACCGCATATGTGGGTAACCCCCCCCCCACCCCCCCACCCCCCCACCCCCCCCCCCCCACCCCCCCTCTCCCCTAGAGGGGGGGGATAAATGCTTCTACTGAGGTAGCATCTCTAACTTTTACCGGGAGGGCATTCCATAGTATTGGAGCCCGAATAGAAAACGCTCTATAGCCCGCAGACTTTTTTTGGGCTCTGGGAATCACTAATAAGCCGGAGTTCTTTGAACGCAGATTTCTTGCCGGGACATATGGTACAATACAATCGGCAAGATAGGCAGGAGCTTGACCGTGTAGTATTTTACACGTAAGTAGTAAAACCTTAAAGTCGCATCTTAGGTACACAGGAAGCCAGTGCAAGTGAGCCAGTATAGGCGTAATATGATCAAACTTTCTTGTTTTTGTCAAAAGTCTAGCAGCCGCATTTTGTACCATCTGTAATCTTTTAATGCTAGACATAGGGAGGCCCGAAAATAAAACGTTACAGTAATCAAGACGAGATGTAACGAACGCATGGATAATGATCTCAGCATCGCTTGTGGACAAAATGGAACGAATTTTAGCGATATTACGGAGATGAAAGAAGGCCGTTCTAGTAACACTCTTAGTGTGTGACTCAAACGAGAGAGTTGGGTCGAAGATAATACCCAGATTCTTTACCGAGTCGCCTTGTTTAATTGTTTGGTTGTCAAATGTTAAGGTGGTATTATTAAATAGATGTCGGTGTTGAGCAGGACCGATAATCAGCATTTCCGTTTTCTTAGCGTTGAGTTGCAAAAAGTTAGCGGACATCCATTGTTTAATTTCATTAAGACACGCCTCCAGCTGACTACAATCCGGCGTGTTGGTCAGCTTTAGGGGCATGTAGAGTTGAGTGTCATCAGCATAACAGTGAAAGCTAACACCGTATTTGCGTATGATGTCACCTAGCGGCAGCATGTAAATACTAAAGAGTGCAGGGCCAAGAACCGAACCCTGGGGAACTCCACACGTTACCTTAACATAGTCCGAGGTCACATTGTTATGGGAGACACACTGCATCCTGTCAGTAAGATAAGAGTTAAACCAAGACAAGGCTAAGTCTGACATCCCAATACACGTTTTGATACACTCTAATAAAATATTATGATCAACAGTATCGAAAGCGGCGCTAAGATCAAGAAGCAGCAACATAGATGACGCATCAGAATCCATCATTAGCAATAGATCATTAGTAATTTTTGCGAGGGCTGTCTCCTTAGAGTGATTTGCCCTGAAACCGGATTGAAAAGGTTCACAGAGATTGTTAGACGCTAAGTGTTCATTTAGCTGCTGTGCGACAATTTTTTCGAGGATTTTCGAGATAAACGGAAGGTGGGACACCGGCCGGTAGTTTACCATGAGGTCAGGATCGAGGTTAGGTCTTTTGAGTAGAGGATGAATAACCGCTTTTTTGAATGCTAGGGGAACAGTGCCAGAGGAAAGTGATAAGTTTATAATATTTAACACTGATGGACCTAATAATAGTCCCATCTTAAAACTCATTTGTATAATCTAGCCTTTAAATAGACCCCCCTTTTTTTTTTTTTTTTAGACCAGTTGATCTGCCGTTTCTTTTCTTCTCTCCTCTTCTCCCCTGTCCCTTGCGAGGGGGAGTTGCATAGGTCCGGTGGCCATGGATGAAGTGCTGGCTGTCCAGAGTCGGGACCCCGGGTGGACCACTAGCCTGTGCATCGGTTGGGGACATCTCTGCGCTGCTGACCCGTCTCTGCTCGGGATGGTTTCCTGTTGGCCCCGCTGTGGACTGGACTCCCGCTGATGTGTTGGATCCACTGTGGACTGGACTTTCACAATGTTATGTCAGACCCACTCGACATCCATTGCTTTCGGTCTCCCCTAGAGGGGCGGGGGGTGTTACCCACATATGCGGTCCTCTCCAAGGTTTCTCATAGTCATTCACCGACGTCCCACTGGGGTGAGTTTTCCCTTGCCCGTATGTGGGCTCTGTACCGAGGATGTCGTTGTGGCTTGTACAGCCCTTTGAGACACTTGTGATTTAGGGCTATATAAATAAACATTGATTGATTGATTGATGATTGATAATACAAAAAGCTCCTTGATAAGTTTCCCAGGAATTGGGTCAAGTAAACATGTTGTTTGTTTTGTCCCATTTACACATTTTAACAATTCCTCCAATGTTATTTCATCAAAGAGAGAGAAACTATTTTGGAGGGCAGTGTCCGTCGTATATACAGTCGTATCTGTGTTAATAGAACCCAGTTGTAGCTGAGATGCATTGTCTTTAATCTATTTTCTAATTACTTCAATTTTCTTATTAAAGAAATTCATAAAGTCATCTGCTGAGTGGGTGGAGCTACTGGGAGGAGTCCCTTGTTGGGTTAGCGATGCTACTGTACTAAACAAAAATTTAGGATCATTTTTGTTGAGGTGGATGAGATTTGAGTAATATTTAGCTTTAGCTGAGGTAAGCATGCGTTTATAAGTTATTAAACTATCACTCCATGCTTGATGGAAAACCTCAAGTTTAGTCGCACGCCATTTGCGTTCCAGCTTTCTACATGATAATTTCTGGGCTTTAGTTTCTTCTGTAAACCATGGGGTACGCCTTTTAGGGGCCCTTTTTAGCTTTAGCGGTGCTACACTATCAATGGTGTCGCGCAGGGCGTCGTTAAAGTTGTTAGTGAGGTTATCAATAGAGCCCACATAATTTGGGAATGGTACCATTACCGAAGGCAGTAGGTCAGTAAGAGTCGTCGTTGTGGCAGCATTAATGTTGCGGCTGCTATAGTAGTTATTATTATTATTATTAGTTTGTTGACAATGAGTCAGAACTTCGAATTTTATAAGGTAATGATCGGACATTACTTTAGTGTGCGGGAGTATCGTAACTTTAGAGGTGGTGACACCCCTGACAAGCACTAGATCTATCGTATTACCGTTGCGATGCGTGGGTTCATTTATTATTTGTGTAAGACCACAGCTATCAATTATTGTCTGGAGCGCCACGCATGGAGGGTCCGATGGGGTATTCATATGGATATTAAAGTCCCCCATTATGATTATTTTGTCGGCGTGCGTCACTAGATCAGCAACAAACTCTGAAAATTCACTGATGAAGTCCAAATAGGGCCCAGGGGGGCGGTAGATAACAGCCAGGTGGAGAGGTAGCGGTGTGACAAACCTCATAGTGAGCACCTCAAACGAGTTATATTTATTATTTAGGTTAGGTGTAAAATTATAGTTTTCATTGTATATTAGTTTGACACCCCATCCCCTTTTTTTTTTTTTTTTTTTTTTTTATAATGTCCTGCCCAGCTTCTCGGGCAAATCATATAGCAGATGTAGATGCCCATATCGGCTGTTCAGATTTACTTTACAAAAGAGAAGTGTAGGATACTTCTCTTGTTGCCTTACTTGTATTTTGACTTTATTAAATGTATTTATATTATCATTTGGTGCAGCCGGGCCGGAGCAGGAGGGGATAGAAAGAGAGAAAAAGGAAGACAGAGGGGGGAATTGTGGGGACAAGAGGGGGATTAGACAGAGAGACAAAAACAACAACAGCAAACACAACAACAACAACAACAGAGCAACATCAGCAAATACGACATGTACAAATATGATGGTAAAAGTAATAGCAAATAAGCAGTTAGCGAAAATTTAAAAAAAAAAAAATACAGAAATGACAATGAGCATTATTACACTAAAAATGGAGCAATATGAATACCAATAGAAATAGTGCTATTGATAATAAACAATAGCAGTACTTTACCTTTATTATCAACAATACAATTGTTCAAATGCAACAATACATATACGTAATGATAACTTGAGATACGAAAGAATGCAGAAAAATGGAGGGGAAGAAAGAGAAGCAACCTTAACCTTGTAGATTGTTATAGTAACAATAGGTTAAGCTTTGTCAGTGTGCCATGTGTTATACCCAGTTTACCCTAGGGCAACAATGTTAATATATGTTTGATGAAACGTGATTATGTGCATGAGTGTATGTGTGCATATGTACTTGTATATGTACAGTATGTGTATGTGTGCTTGTACAGTGAATGTATATGTACAGTATGTGTATATGTGTGTACAGCGAATGTATATGTACAGTATGTGTATACAGTATGTGTGTTTGAACAGTGAATGTATATGTACAGTATGTGTATATGTGTGTTTGTACAGTGAATGTATATGTACAGTACATGTATGTGTGTGTTTGTACAGTGAATGTATGTGTAGTATGTGTGTGTGTTTGTACAGTGAGTGTATATGTACAGTATGTGTATATGTATGTTTTTACAGTGAATGTATATGTACAGTATGTGTATACAGTATGTTTGTATAATGAATGTGCGTGTGGATGTACGAACTTTGAGTGTGTAAATATGTACTGTATTTATTTGTATATGTATGTGGGAGCGTAGGTACCTATGTATGTGTGTGAGTATATGTGAATTTGCATGTACAATACATTTGACTCCCAGTGTGTGCGGGAGCCAGAGTACGGCCCCAGCCTCCCCGAGAACCCATCTCACAAACAGTAGGTGTGGTGCCCAGGGAACCAGGGGCCACCGCCCCCACGCAGCCAAGACGGACAGCGACAGGAACCCCAGAGCCTGGCCCACCGTGCCGCCCACAAGGGCCAGCAGCAGGCCGCAGACAGACGCACCCGGCAGAGGACAAGGCACGAGAAAAACAGGGGGAAGCCAGACCCCAAGCCAGCGAGAGACCACACCCCACACGGACAGAAAGGCGGGACGCCCCGCCCGAGGGGCCCGGAGACCCCCCGCAACCGGACGGGAAGACCGCCCCCGCCCCACCGGCAACAGGGCCCCCACGAGCCCCCCCCCACCCCCGGAGAGCGCGGCGAGGCCAGCCCACGGCCACCCCACCCAAGCCGGCCGCCACAGGACTACCCAGCACGGGGCCACAGGAACCACCCACCCCACCCGCAGGGACCCCAACGATGGAGATGGAACAACCAGCAACCGCCCCGCCGAGTCCCCCCCCCCCGAGGTAGGGGAATAAATAAATAAAATAAATAAATACATAATAATAATAATAATAATATTAATAAAATATATTTTTTAAAAAAGGGGGGGGGAAATAAATAAATAAATAATTAAATCTATTTATAAAAATAAATAAATAAATAAATAAATAAATAAATAAAAAAAAGAATTAAAAGAAGATCACAGACATGCTGACACACAAGGTCGCTACCCCAACAACTGGCTGACTCGCAGCACCTCGGAATACCCTGCAGCACCAAGCCACCACGGTAGACGCAGGGACCAGACCCAGCAGGCCCCAACCAAGACGGCCACCCGGAAGGGATGGACGGCGGGACCCAGGAGCTCCAGACACGCAGTCCGGATGCAGTAGCCTGAGGCGCCGACCCCCACCCGACAGGCAGGCCCAGAACGTACCCCCAGAAATATACATACATATATATATACATACACATAAACATACACATGTACACATACACACACATACACATGCATACACATACACATATATATACATACATACATACATACATACATACATACACACACACACACACACATACACATACATATACACAGTTTGTCAGCCCCGACAACCACCACGCGCGCGCACTGCCACCAGTCACAACATCAGCCACCCCCCTGCACCAGACCCAGCAGCCACGGGCGCCCACACCACAAACAAACGGCAGCAGAAACAGCAGCCACAACACCCACAGACAGCCAGCACCACCCAATCAAATCAAAGCGATCAAAAAATAAACCGCGACCGGCAACCACACGCCAACAGGATCACAGATACCAGCCAGCGCCAGCCCGCCAGCAAGCCCAAACGCCAACACGCAAACAAGAGACACCAACACCCCCCCCCCGCCAAAAGACCCCACCACCCCAACCCAAACCCGCACAAACACACCACCGCCCAAACAACCGAGACACAGTATCCAGACCAGACACGGGCGCCGCGCCGCCACCACATCAGGTCGCCAACAGAGACCCCACAGCGCAAGGTCGGGCCACACGGGCACGGACCCCACCCAACAGGAAGCGAGACCCGCGCGACGCCACACACAAATAAAAAATAAAATAAAATAAATAAATATATATATATACATATATACATACACATACATACACATACACATACATACATACATACACACATATATATATATATATATATATATACATACACATACATACACATTAAAAAAAAAAAATAATAATAATAATAAATTAATAAAAGCCTGGCAGGCCACCAGAACGCAGTCCCCGGAATCCGCGCCGGCCGACGAGGCAATGAGGGGTGCGCCGAACCCCAACCCCCCCCACATGCATGTGTACAAGGCCCCCAGAGTGTCTACTGTGTAGTTAAAATTAGGAGGTCAGCCATTACAGCCGACCTCCAGTCCCTATTGATGCGTGTACTGTAGCGTGAGTGAGATATGTATGCTTGTGGGAACTAATAATGCGATTAAAATTGGGGGACATCAAGGTCTTGGTGGGTCCCAACCAAGCCGAGCCCTCCAAATCCTAAGTGTCTAATATGCAGCTAAGATTGAGGGATGGCCGAGCAGGGGACAAGACAGGAGGACCGGAGCCCCATAGGAGGCATCCTCAACCCCCCGCCATGCCTGTATTTGTGTGACTGTGTGTGCTATAAGTAGGAGGAGTAGAGGGCCCGGACATCCCCCCCCAGTCCATGCGGCCGACAACCAGGAACTACGGCCAGGAAGCCGCCCCCCCCACGGCCCGTGACCCACACCAGACCACTTTAGCGTGACGTCACGCGAGCCCACCCCCCGCCAAACGAAGCCAGCCCCCGCCCGCCCCAACCCAACCCCGCAGAGCCCATACCAGCAACCAAACGCAGAAAAACTGCACAGCCCCATGCCCAATGCAAACACCGCATCCCGGCCATCCACACAGCAACGCACCCATACGAGTTCCGGCCAGGGGATGGTGCCCCCCAACTGGGGAAGAAGTCAATGCACCCCGTCCGCACGCCAGCCCCCAAACCAGCCGTCAAGCCAACGCCAGCCAGCCCCCACAACCCCACAAGCGCACAGATACCAGCCACAGTCCCCCAACCACTCCAACCCAACACAGCGACGCCAACCGCCGGCAGTACCACAGCAACCATCACCACCACCGCCCGTCCGCAGTACAAACACCCGCGGCCGCCGAAACCTGAAACAAAAAAAAGCGACCTACCCCGTAAACCACAACAACGCACACCCCCAGCTACCACAGAGGCCGCCAACCCACCTACCCCAACTCATCCACATACAGGCCAATCGATCCACCGGACATCCACACCCATACACACACCTACACATACATACACACATACATACACACATACACATATACATACATATATGTACATACACATACATACACATACACACATGCATGCATATACACATACACACACACACACACATATATACACCTACATACATATACATATGCACACATATACACACACATACATACACCAAAACAAAACAAAAACAAAAACAAAAAATATTTAAAAAAAAAAAATAAAAATAAAAATAATAAATAAAATAAAATAAACCCTTTAAATAAAATAAAATAAAAATAAACATGAGGCCTGGTTGCCAACAGTGTCCAGCGCCACCAAACCCCGCAGCCATACCCGCACGTCCAGGCCCCCCCGCCCACCACCCACCAGGCACCCCATCCGGCAAAAAGCCATAAGGGCCCAGCCCCGCACCCACAGCCGGCATGCCATGGCATCTCTGCAGGCCTGGTGCCGCGATCAGCAATGCACACCGGGGCAGCGACACACACACATGTACCTACATACATACACACAGATTCCACCATACATACATACAAATGTACACACACACACACACACGCACACACACACACACACACACACACACACACACACACACACACACACACACACACACACACACACACACACACGCACCTATATATACATGTATATAATTTAACAGAATAAATAAAATTTATTAAATAGATAATTAAAAAATATATATATATAAGTATATATATAAATAAAATTAATAAATAAATAAGGGCGGAGTAAAACACAGGAGGGAGACCCCCGCAGGGCAGTCGGGCAGCACCGCCGGGGCCCCAACAAGGGAGGAAAGCAGCCCCCCCAACCCGGCACCAGGCAGGCACGCACAGCCGCAGCGTAGGGCGACCCCGGGCAGACCCCGCCCCGCGCCCCAGGGGAAGGAGGAAGCCCACGGACACCCGAAGCCAGAGGGGCACGAGCCGACCCCCGCCCGACAGCGGCAAGGCCCCGGCCCCACGGGCGCAACCCCCCGCCCAACCACCCACGAGAGGGGCAGCCCCCCACCCAACCCAAGGCGGCCACCCCCAACAGCTCCACCCGCACCCCAACCCCCGCCCAGGCACCCCCATCCACCCCCAGCCCCCAGACCACCCACGGATCGGCCCGCCAGGCCGGCACCAGGGAACACACCCCAGGCCCACCCGACCCCGCGGCACACGGCCCCCCCGGCACCCACGACCCCCCACCCACGGAGCAAGACCCCCGGGACAGAGCCCCAGCCCCGGCCCCCATGGGAATCAGGTCAGGAAATCAATTAGCGGTGCCCAAAGAGATCTGAATTCTGTCAGTTGTTGTTTTGATTCAGCAGACATTCTTTCCATAACTACATAATCTAATAAAATGTTTTTGTAAAGGTTTATACATAAATTATTTTTTGATTTCCAATTCATGAGAATAGTTTTCTTGGCGATGCCTATTGCATTTATAAGGAGGTATGTTTTGTTTATATCAAAGTCAGTTGCGGAGAGATCACCCAACAGGCAGAGTGCGGGGGAGATGGGAATAGGAATCTCTAACGCTAATGATAGGTTCTCGCACACTCCAAGCCAAAAGTTACTCACGGGAGCACAGGACCACATTGAGTGTAAGTAGTTATCTACCTTATTATCTGAGCAGTGTACACAAATGTTAGAGTCGGCTAAACCCATTTAATACATTCTTAGACCGGTGTAATGTATTCTGTAAAGTATTTTGAGCTGAATCAGTCGTAAATTTGGATTCTTAATCAAACGAGAAGTATTGAGGCATATTTCTTTCCAGAATTCTGGGTCAAGGCTTGTGGATACGTCTGAGTGCCATTTGGAAGTTGGGATACTTATTGTGTTATCTATTTTTGATAAGAGAGCATATAATTTGGATAAAGCTTGGGGGCAGATGTTTTGAAGAATTTAACGGTCGTAGGATTACTTTCCCATGTTGTTTTGTTGAATCTTGCGCTAATTACAGATTTGATTTGTATATATTCTAGGAATTTATTAGGATTGATTGCATATTATGTTATTAAACTTTTAAAAGAGATAAAACTGTTTGCATTGATGATATCCCCAAGACATCTGACTCCTTTATCATACCATGTTGGAAAGTTCAATGGCTTCTTGTTTAAAAGAAAATCAGGATTATTCCAAATAGGCGTAAATTGACAGGGAGTGAGCGGGGATCCAGTTATTTTCAAAAACTCCCACCAAGCTGTTAAGGTAGTGCGTATATTAATACTTTTGAAGCAGTTGTGTTTTCGGAGAATTTGGCTAATAAAGGGCAAGTTAGAAATTGGGATCTCCTGGCTAAGTGATTGTTCAATCTCTAACCATAAACTATCTAATAAAGTGGGATTGGTCCATTTTAGTATATATTGTAGTTTATTTGCAAGGAAGTAATATGAAAAGTTTGGGAGTTCTAGACCCCCGTATTCTTTTGGTTTTTGTAAAGTTTTAAGGCTGATTCGTGCTGGTTTACTCTTCCAAAGAAACTGATTGATGTGTGAGTCTAGTGATTTAAACCAGATTTGAGAAGGTTTGGTTGGAATCATTGAAAAGAGATAATTAACCCTAGGCAAGACCATCATTTTCACGGTAGAAACCCTTCCCATAAGTGAGATTGGCAGTGCTTTCCAACGCGCCAGATCATCCTCAATCAATTTTAAGATTGGGGAGTAATTCAAGCGATTCAGATCTGACAATGTGGAGGAAATATTGATTCCCAGGTATTTAATGTTCCCTTTATGCAGTGGAATCGATGAGGTGCTCTGGAAGTCAAAATTTATTGGTAACACAGTAGATTTGGACCAGTTGATTGAGTAATCTGAAATAGAACTGAATTTATTGATAAGTGAGATTGTATCTTGAAGAGAAGAATGTGGATTTTGTAAGAAAAGTAATACATCATCAGCATAAAGGCTTATTTTATGATGAACGGTTGCGGTATGGATGCCTTTAATATTTGCATGCTGTCGAATTGCGGTTGCAAGAGGTTCAATAAATATAGCAAACAGTGACGGAGAAAGTGGACACCCTTGCCTTGTGCCCCTCATAAGATTAAACCTTGGGGAGATTTGGCTATTCGTTCTAACCGAGGCTGTAGGGAAACTATATAGGACCTTGATCCATTCTATAAATGAGTCTCCAAATCCAAATTTCTGTAGAGTAGCTAAAAGAAAATTCCAATTCACTCTATCAAATGCTTTTTCAGCATCTAATGAAACAACAGCTGTTTTTAAATTATGAATAACAGAATAGTCTATCACATTGAGTAGACGGCGAACATTGTTGGACGATTGTCTCTCTTTGATGAAACCTGTTTGATCAGGATGTACTATATATGGAGTGACTTTTTCTAATCTTTGAGCTAATACTTTGCAGATAATTTTAAGATCAGCATTAATCAGGGAGATTGGCCGGTAACTGGATGGAAGTGTTGGGTCTTTATCAGGTTTTAGCAAGAGACTGATTGTGGCAGAGTTCATATTTGGAGGAAGGAATGAGTTTTCTTTAATCTCTAAAGCCATTTTTGTAAATATCGGAGCTAGCAGTGACCAGAATGTTTTGTAGAACTCCACAGGGAACCCATCAGGTCCTGGTGCTTTATTGTTTGGCATCTGTTGAAGAGCATCGTGAAGTTCATCTACAGAAATAGCAAGATCTAAATTTGATACCTGCCTCGTATTTAATTTAGGTAAGTCTATACCATTGAGAAATGTCTCAATGTCTGAAAGAGATGGGTCAATCTGGGGTGTATACAAGTTTCTGTAAAAGTCTCTAAATATGGAGTTAATTTCCTCAGGAACGTGAGTAATGTTCCCAGCTGAATCCTTAATGGATGGTATGGAGTTTTTTTCTTTGTTTAATTTTAGTTGGTTAGCCAAATATTTGCTTGGTTTATTGTCATGTTCAAATTTATCCAAGCGTAACCTCTGAAGCAGGAATTGAGTTTTCTTATCAATTATTTCTCTTAAATCTAATTTGAGTTTTCTCAGTTTGTTCAGAGTATGTTCATTTTGTGAGTTCGCATAAGCTATTTCTAATATTTTTATTTCATTTTCAAGTTCCTGCTCTAGTAAACGTTCCTTTTTTTTCTTGTATGATGAATAAGAAATAATTTTTCCTCGCATAACTACTTTTGCGGCCTCCCAGAGAATGCACGCCGTGATTTCTGGTTGATCATTAAAATCTAAAAAATCTGTCCATTCTTTCTCAAAGTAGTTGAGGAAGTCTGGGTCCTTTAGTAATGATGTATTAAGTCTCCATTGTTTTATAGGTGCAGTTATAGTTTTGTTAGTGAGGGAAAGTGAGACAGGTGCATGGTCACTGATGATGATAGGATGAATGTGAATGTTTGCGATATCAAATAAAATTGAGCTACTAGTTAAAAAGTAATCAATGCGAGAGAGTGAGTGGTGAACTGGGGAAAAATAAGTGTATTCCCTAAGAGTGTGGTGATAAGAACGCCAGGCATCGCAAAGACCATAATCGTTCATATATTGCTTAAGTATTACCACTGATTGAGACTCACGGTGACTCCCAGTCACTCTGGACCGATCTATATTTGGATTAAATACTAAGTTGAGGTCCCCTCCTAGAATCAAGCAGTGGTTTGAGTGAGGAGAAAGTGAAGAGAAGAAAGTGTGAAAAAAGGAGGGGTCATCAACATTTGGACCATAAATGTTGGCGATACATAAGTTTCTCCCGTCAACAGAAATATTAAGAATGATGTATCTTCCCTCTATGTCAGTAATGGAGTTATGGAATGTAAAGTTGACCTTTCTACTAATGAGAATGGCTACGCCTCTCTGTTTGGAGTTGTAACTAGCAAAGTATGTGTGTGGGTATTGCGATGAATGCAGTTTTGAGGTATCGGACTTGGAGAGGTGAGTCTCTTGTAGTAAAGCAATGTCTGCTTGCATACTCTTCAAATGATTAAGAATTTTTATATTTTTTTCCTTTGACCCGACTCCACGCACATTCCAAGTGACAAACTGAACAGTGGACATACTAAACTAGACTGTAACTAAGTGTGTGGATGTATGTGTGTACTTTATGTGTAAATAATGCATGTCTGTATCTAAATGTAAGCCTATCATGCATATATGTAGGTGTGTATAGTTGTGTATGTATTAGCTGTGAGTGTAAATGCTGATGACGACGAGGGGACACACACAACAGGTGGAGAAATAGAAAGAGAAAAACAAAACAAAAAACATTTAAAAAAAAGAAAAGAAGAGAGTGGTGGATTGAACAGGTAGTGAAATAAGTAACATAAAAAGGAAAACAAAAAAGTAAAACAGTAAACATGTTGGTTTACCAAAAGAGAGAGAGAGAGCGTATGGTGTTTACGTGTGCGCTATGATGACGCACAGGTGTATTGTGAGCAAGAGGGGGGGGGAAAGAGAGGGATTGAAGCATAATGAAATAACAAAAACAAAATACAACATTTACCGTGTTTCAGACGTTAATAATACAGCCACGGCGTGGCTTCCGGATCACGGTAAAGTTGGCCGTTGATGAAAAGTTTATCCACCGCGATGACTGCACGGCATCCCTCGGTGATAAACTTCTTGCGAAGCGGAAACAAATGGCGTCGCCGGTCGAGAATTTCCTTAGGAAACTGGTCGTTGATGCTGAAGTTGGATCCTTTCAGCTCTCGGCCCTGGTTCCTCACTCGCTCCTTCTGCTTGAAGTGTTCAAATTTGGCTACGATGGGTCTCGGCCTCCTGTTCTCCGGCTTTTTGGCTCCAAGCCGGTGGACGCGATGGAAGGTGATGTTCCTGATGGTGTCTGCTGGAAGCTTGAGCTGATGTTCCATGAAGGACTTGATGGTTTCCTCTGGATCTTCCTCGGTCTTTTCCGGTATCCCCGCGAAGACCAGATTGTCCCTCATGCTTCTCGCCTGGAGGTCTAGCATCGTCTCCTTCATGCTCCTGTTGTCCCGGGTGAGTTGCGTCACTCCGTCGGTGAGGGATTTAACAGTCTCACGAAGAGCGGCGTTCTCCTTGGCGAGAGACATGACCTGCTGTTGTCCGAATTCCAAACTCTCACGGATGGCTTGGAATTCCTTGTGGAGCACCTCAACAAGTGCGAGGCGGCCATCCAAACAAGTCAGCCTCTTGTCGATGGAATCCAGGATGTCGGTGAAGTTTGTACCGGGTGGTGACACATGGCTAGGTGAGTCCTCCGGGCGGCTTCTTTTAGACGTTGGCGTCTTAGATGGCTTCCCCATGACGAGACGGTCGTAGCACTCTTCGATGTAGCCTTCAAGTGCCTCCAGATTTTGATATTTAAGTTTTATTTGCTTTATTTTCTGAATGAATCAGAATTGTTTGGCAGCTGAGTGTGCCACTTGACTCTATTTTTTTTTCCCGCGTCACGTACGCTCTCTCTCGCGAGACTACAGCATTACTGACGCATCTGACCTGCCTACTGACCCCATCCCCTTTTAAGAGGACGGGCAACATGTGCATTCGTATAGTTAGGAGGAGATGCCTCATTTAGCGCAAAAAAATCGTCTGGTTTGAGCCAGGTCTCGGCGAGACCAACGACGTCAAGTTTGTTGTCTCTAATGACCTCATTAACTAATAACGTTTTGGAAGATAATGATCTTATGTTTAAAAAGCCCATATTATAGGTAGTGGGCTGTTTTGAGGATTGTTTGTTGAAATTATCCGAAGTAGCAATATTAATAATGTTGCGTTTATTATGCGTAGTGCACTTTAAATAGTTTCGACCATATCTAGGAATTGATACGACGGGAATTTTCAGATTGTTTGCTTGATGCTGCGATAAACTGAACGCATCATAGTTAGCCACCTCAGTACAATGTGTGACTGCCTCTGACACGGTCACAAAAGAAAAAACATTATGTGAGTTGTGTTTTATTCTAAGAGAATTGCTATGTGTGCAGGGATTATCCAGCCTGGCGCCGGCTAGTTCTAGTTTAAATGACTTCTTACCCGGACACTCCACGCTTCTTTGGTGATTAGCTTTTCCCTTTGTTGTTAGCCCCGCTCGGCATCCCCGCTTCTGCTTCCGCTCACACCGCTTACGTCGCCTCCATTGACGGTCCCCGCTGGTACTTGACTCCGCTGCTACAAAGGCCGCTCGATGTAGCCCGCGAAGTATTCCCATGCTAGCGAGGAGGTCCACCGTACATGCATATTTCAGTCTATAACGACCCAATCCATCCACATCCAGAATTGTCTGTCGGTCGTATGTGATCACAGAGTGTTCACGCTTTGAGCCAGCCATGAAATTGACAGAAATGACGGGTGTTTTTTGCCAAATCACTCCCAAGAGCGTCTTCAAGCTGCTGCATTTCAATGCGCCGCCATTTTGTCATTTTTGTCAAATTAAATAAATAAATTAATATAATTTAATTACATTGCCTTTTACATGGCATAGTGAACTTTGTGTATCTGTTTGCATATACATGTTCTTTGCAATAAATTTGCTTCTCTGTTTTATAGCAACATGTTGAAGGCAGAAGAGATCTCATCATACGTTGCCTAATGGAGTTCCTTGGAGAGTCGGGAGAGGAGCTGATCAAAGACTGCCAGGTACATTTTGAAAATTTGGGATTTTCGGATGATTATTCTCACCATAGTAAATGTATCTCTTCTCCAACCTGATACTATAACTTCTGTTCTTTGTGTATTAATGTATTTACATAAAAGTCACATGTGCCACTATATATGAGGAAAAACATTTATATTCAGATTAACAAATATTAGGCCATTAACTTAAATTGGCAATTAAATGCAATGTGTCCCAATTTTTCAACTGGTTCTGAATCTGAAATGTTTGAAAAGCAAATGTTTTGAAAGTATGAAAAATGGTATTTAAAACAACCTTCTGGATTTTTTAGACAATCTTGTTGAAAAAAATGATGGTTGCCTCAGTGACCCAAGTGTACACTGACAAATTAAAGTGCAAACCTGGGTTAACCCAGACAAAGATCAAATAAAATAAAATCAATAGGTACCTAAACACTTCCCCAGCATTTAACCAATGCCGTGGTCTCTGTATGTATAGGTTATATGAACTGGCTGTTTTAACATCATGAATCACCTCTTGGGAACTTAAGAGAAAAAATGTGTATAATATTGATTCCTGAGCACAGAATCACGTGTTTTTCACAGGATGTAGGTGAAGAAGACTCTGTTCATCATGTCCTCAAGTTCCTCGTCATCAGTGGAAATGCAGCACAGGAAGGCCACAATCCTGCCCATGTGTCAGTCATCGTCGAAGGAAAAGAGGTTCTGGATGACTGCAAAACCGTGGCAAAGGCTTGCTTTTTGCTCATGGGCTTAAAGGCCTACTGAAATGAAATGGTTTTATTTAAACGGGGATAGCAGATCTATTCTATGTGTCATACTTGATAATTTCGTGATATTGCTATATTTTTGCTGAAAGGATTTAGTATAGAACAACGACGATAAAGATCGCAACTTTTGGTATCTGATAAAAAAAAGGCTTGCCCCTACCGGAAGTAGCGTGACGTAGTCAGTTGAACATATACGCAAAGTTCCCTATTGTTTACAATGATGGCCGCATGAAGTGAGAGAGATTCGGACCGAGAAAGTGACAATTTCCCCATTAATTTGAGTGAGGATGAAAGATTTGTGGATGAGTAAAGTGCAAGTGAAGGACTAGTGGGGAGTGGAAGCGATTCAGATAGGGAAGATGCTGTGAGAGCCGGGGGTGACCTGATATTCAGCTGGGAATGACTACAACAGTAAATAAACACAAGACATATATATACTCTATTAGCCACAACACAACCAGGCTTATATTTAATATGCCACAAATTAATCCTGCATAAAAACACCTCAGTGTTTTTTATGCTAGCTCCTAGCTCCTATGCTAGCTCCTAGCTCCATATAAGCCGCCAATCCAATTCAAACACCTGCACAACACACACAATCACTCAGCCCAAAAGACCGTTCACCTAACCCAAGGTTCATAAAGCTTATATATTTAAACAAAGTAACGTACGTGACGCGCACGTACTGGCAAGCGATCAAATGTTTGGAAGCGCAGCTGCTACTCACAGTACCTGATATTCAACTGGGAATGACTACAACAGTAAATAAACACAAGACATATATATACTCTATTAGCCACAACACAACCAGGCTTATATTTAATATACCACACATTAATCCTGCATAAAAACACCTACGTGTTTGTTATGCTAGCTCCTAGCTCCTCTGCTAGCTCCTAGCTCCATAGAACACGCCAATACAATTCAAACACCTGATCAACACACACAATCACTCAGCCCAAAAGACCGTTCACCTAACCCAAGGTTCATAAAGCTTATATATTTAAACAAAGTTACGTACGTGACGCGCACGTACGGTCAAGCGATCAAATGTTTGGAAGCTAAAGCTGCATACTCACGGTAGCACGTCTGCGTCTTTGTCATCCAAATCAAAGTAATTCTGGTAAGAGTCTGTGTTGTCCCAGTTCTCTACAGGCGTCTGTGTATCGAAGTCAAAAGTCCTCCTGGTTAGAGTCTCTGTTATCCGAGTTCTTCGATCTTGACTGCATCTTTCGGGAATGTAAACAATGAAACACCGGCTGTGTTGTGTTGCTGCTAAATTCCTTCGCAAAATACGTCCGCTTTGCACCGAAAACTTTCTTCTTTGCTTGCTCAGCTTCTTTCTCCATAATGCGATGAACATAATTGCAACAGATTCACCAACACAGATGTCCAGAATACATCCAGAATGAGATGAAAACAGCTATTTTGTATTGGCTTCAATGTGGAAGCCATACCGGTGTTCTACGGGCTACGTCACGCGCATACATCATCCTCAGAGGCGTTTCGAACCGGAAGTTTAGCGGCAAATTTAAAATTGCACTTTATAAGTTAACCCGGCCGTATTGGCATGTGTTGCAATGTTAAGATTTCATCATTGATATATAAACTATCAGACTGCGTGGTCGGTAGTAGTGGGTTTCAGTAGGCCTTTAATCTACACCATGAACTTGAGTTACCCACTGAAACTGAAATACACATTTGAAGTGTTTCAGAAGCTGTTTCTGGAGCTGGATGTTCTGAAAATGTTGCACAAGGTACGGTCTTTGCGAAATAAACTTCTACTGTGAGTGTTTCCACAGTTCTAGCATATAGCTGTTCTTTGGTGTGTGGAAGCAGTACATGACGCTTGTCAATGTAACTTGTTGAAAGATTTTGCTGTTTTGCTTAAAAGTTACAATTCAGGACATTTTGTTGGATCTTTTACCTGTAATTGTTTGCATTATTGTGAATGTTCTAAAACAAAAAATCACTGTTTTATAATGTTTTGTCTGGTAATGCTGCTGGAAAATGTAATAAAGGTGCTCTTGTTTGAAAGTATGTTATCATTTCATATTTGTAGAAGATGTGTTAAGATAATTTAATGTAATTAACAGTAGGCCATGTTAAAAATACAACACATTCATATTACAATAGTGGTGTAGGTGGTAGCTTAAATATTACTTAAATATTGCTCCGAATAAAGTAAAGAAAAACTAGTTAAATTATCCTGAAAATCAAGCATTTTTATAAGGGTTTTGTAAGTAGATACAAAGGTAGTTTTGAGTAAAATTTACTATCAAAGAGAGTACATTTTGTCTCTAAGAAAGAAAATCTCTTGTAATGTTTACTTGAGTGTTTTTGATAAAAAAGAATTCTTGCTGGCAAGTAAACTTTACTTGACTATTTCCTAAGTAAAAGTTACAAAGAATTTATGTGTGGAAATTGTTACCTAGCTTTTTTAAGTAAATGGCACTCCAAATTTTTTTCAGTGTGTGTCTTAACTGCAGTTACTTCTTTAGCAACTTGCGGCACTTTTAACTTGTTTTTTCAACAATTTCATACCTTGCGCTGTTCAGAGATGAATTTGAGGTGTCAGCCTGTCAACTTATATCACTCTGCAACGTCGGAATCACTTTAAAACAGCTGTAAACTCGCCGTAGCTTTTGGTTGCTAAGCCACCGCTTTGAACTGCGGCAAGGCGCCGTTGGCTTGAGGCTAACGGCTCTTCCAACTCGCCTTATTTCAGCGTATCAGTGCCTCTCAACTGATCAAAATCAGATCGGAGATCCCAGGTGACTCTCCTGTGGCTGTGATCGCAAATCAGTGGTCAAAATCTTCAGATTTAACAAAAACTCCGGTAGCAGAAGCGGAGCCTTTTTCTTTGCGTCCTTGCAGATAGAAACAAAAGAAATAAGCCCCTGACTGGAAGGATAGACGGAAGAACAACAATACTACCAAACCCTGGACATGTAACCACACGATTAATGCTTTCCAGCCTGGCGAAGCCTAGCAATGCTGTTGCTAACGACGCCATTGAAGCTAACTTAGCTACGGGACCTCGACAGAGCTATGCTAAAAACATTAGCTCTCCATCTACGCCAGCCAGCCCTCATCTGCTCATCAACACCCGTGCTCACCTGCGTTCCAGCGATCGACGGCGCGACGAAGGACTTCACCCGATCATCAAAGCGGTCGGCGGCTAGCGTCGGATAGCGCGTCTGCTATCCAACTCAAAGTCCTCCTGGTTGTGTTGCTGTAGCCAGCCGCTAATACACCGATCCCACCTACAGCTTTCTTCTTTGCTGTCTCCATTGTTAATTGAACAAATTGCAAAATATTCACCAACACAGATGTCCAGAATACTGTGGAATTTTGCGATGAAAACAGAGCTGTTTGTATCGGGATACAATGGTGTCCCAATACTTCCGCTTCAACCCTTGACGTCAGGTGCAAACGTCATCATACCCAGACGTTTTCAGCCGGAAGTTTCCCGGGAAATGTAAATTTGCACGGCCGCATTGGCATGTGTTGCAATGTTAAGATTGCATCATTGATATATAAACTATCAGACTGCATCGGTAATAGTAGGTTTCAGAAGGCCTTTAAGGGCGTGCCGTGATGGCGCTGTCTTTAACGCCCTCTACAATTTGCACAAACAGCGTACCTGCTCAGCCACGTGTTGTATGCAGCTTCTGCTTGTACACGTAATTGACAGCAAGGCATACTTGGTCAACAGCCACACAGGTTACACTGACGGTAGCCGTATAAAAAAACGTTAACACTCTTACTAATATGCCCCACAATGTGAACCCACACCAAACAAGAATGACAAACACATTTCTGGAGAACATCCGCACCGTAACACAACATAAACACAACAGAACAAATACCCAGAATCCTATGCAGCCCTAACTCTTCCGGTCTACTTTATACACTCCTGCTACCACCAAACCCCGCCCACCTCAACCGACGCGGGGCGGGGGGGGGGGGGGGTGTTGATGTGTGGGGGGGTTTGGTGGTAGCGGGGGTGTATAAAGTAGACCGGAAGAGTTAGGGCTGCATGGGATTCTGGGTATTTGTTCTGTTGTGTTTATGTTGTGTTACGGTGCTGATGTTCTCCAGAAATGTGTTTGTCATTCTTGTTTGGTGTGGGTTCACAGTGTGGCGCATATTTGTAACGTAACAGTGTTAAAGTTGTTTTATACGGTCACCGTCAGTGTAAACTGTGTGGCTGTTGACCAAGTATGCCTTGCTGTCATTTACGTGTGCAAGCAAAAGCTACATACAACATGCGGCAGGGCTTGCACGCTGTTTGTACAAATTGTAGAGGACATTAAATGGTGTGCCTTCACGGCATGCCCTTAATTTAGTTGTATGGGTGATAATCTGAGAAAAATTGCCCCGGAAGATTTCTAGGAGAGGCACTGAGCTCCGTAAGTCTCCTGGGAAAATCAGGAGGGTTGGCAAGTATGCAGCTGAGCCGCATCAGAGTGGTCAAAGAGCCGCATGCGGCTCCGGTGCTGCGGGTTGCCGACCCCTGATGTAGGCAATCATTTTGCCGTTTATTGCTGTGTTCCTTTGACTCCTGCAGCTGCAGTCGATGGCGGCACACTGGCACCTCTGAGATGAGGGACGATGGAGGGCAGGGCTAACTCTGTGTCAAGTACGACAGCAATGACAGGCTGACAATTGCTTTGTTGTTTACTGGAATCAGGAGAAAGAAGCACCTTCTACTGACTTGTGATTGGGCAGAGTGTTCCGAGCTCAAGCATATGACTACTTATGCCCAGGTCATGCACACATCTGTGGGCAATTTTAAGTTGATTATTCAATTAAAGTGATGTTAAATGTTTAATAACATTTAACATAATTTTAAATTTTATTGAAGACTTGTTGGCGAAGACAGTTTTAAGCAGAGAGACAAATCCACCTTCATTCTTTCTTTAATTAAAAAATGTTTCACACCTTTTATTAAGGTGCTGGCACTCATAACTTTCTTTGGTCCCATGGTGGGTTATTAATATATACAGTACAGGCCAAAAGTTTGGACACACCTTCTCATTTAATGCGTTCTCTTTATTTTCATGACTATTTACATTGTAGATTGTCACTGAAGGCATCACAACTATGAATGAACACACGTGGAGTTATGTACTTAACAAAAAAAGGTGAAATAACTGAAAACATGTTTTATATTCTAGTTTCTTCAAAATAGCCACCCTTTGCTCTGATTACTGCTTTGTACACTCTTGGCATTCTCTCGATGAGCTTCACTTCACCTACTTATCAGGGTTGATTAGGGGACTTTCTTGCTTTATCAATGAGGTTGGGACCATCAGTTGTGTTGTGAATGAAAAGGTGTGTGCAAACTTTAGGCCTGTACTGTCCCAAATAGTCGCAGACACAAATATATATATAATATATATATTATATATACATATATATATATATATATATATATATATATATATATATATATATATATATATATATATATATATATATATATATATATATATATATATATATATATATATATATATATATATATATATATATATATATATATATATATATATATATATATATATATATGTGCATGTATATATATATACTATATATACATATAATCTATATATATGTACTGTATATACATCTATATATATATATATATATATATATATATATATATATATATATATATATATACATACATACATATGAAATTATTTGTTTGGGCAATCAAGGATAACCGTCAGTGTACAAATACCAGAACAAACCTTTGGCACCATTTTCCATCATCGTTTCTGCAGGAAAAAAAGGTATGTATCAACACATACCCAGTAAAGTTGTAAATAGGATTTTGTTGAACTGTATACATTTCCAAATGGCAATATTTCCTGGCAGCATTGCTTAGAAAAGGTGGGGGTGTACAGAAATCCTGCCTGACCTTGTGTGTCACTTAAAAGCCTCAGGAAAAGACCCTTTTTTCTTGTTTTTTTGCTGATAGCGCAGAGTGTCTGTGTGATGCTGATGTTTTATGTCAGATGTTATACTTACCAGTACATCAGGCAGAGGTAAAGCACCTTTATTTTGCCTATGGAAGCATGTTCCTCCTCTACAAAACCTTGGCCAGAAGATTTTCAAAATGGAAATGCTTAATGTTAGCATTTGCCAAAATGTGTTCTGTCAAATATTCTGCAAATAATCCAGTTTTTCCCGATTTCAGCGATAAATAAGTTGTTAAAAGTGAAACAGCAGGCAGATTTGTGTGTTTTGTTTTTGCAGAGAAGAAGAAAAAACTAGAAAAAAGGAAACATGCTAAGCTCGGAAAACTGGCATCCTGCAGTTATATGTCGGTCACCTAGCAACAAGTCCTCCCCGTCACTTACCCATCGCTTCCTTGTCTCCCACTGCGCTCTCTAATTCAACAAATCTGCTCAGAATGTATGGCTGCTCTTGTAACAAAACACATTCTGTACTGGGGGCTAAGGATGTGGGCCTCCGCTGAACACGCCACTCAGCTGCCCATTGACCAGCGGGTCCTTTCTCTGCGCACACTAAGGAGCCGCGGACAAAGACCCTGAAAGCAGGGGCAGCTCCACAGAGAAAACATTTGCTTGTAATTGTGTTTGACTGCATAATGAAAATGATGTTCTTTTTTAATGCAGGCTTGTTAAGGCCACACTATTTTCCCCTGGTCACCTGATTATTGTAAAGAAACAAGCCCTCACTTACCCTTTGGGCCACTGAGAGGGGAAATATTGAAAATGGCCCAAAAGACCTCGCCTCTCTTTCCTTAAACCCCTCTTGTGTTTCAAGTGTTCTCCATCAAAAAAAAAAAAAAAACATAAATATGTCGTCCCCGTTCATTACAGCGTGGGCGAACGTACGAGAATGAGTTGTTCCTTTCTTTGCAGGCTGGAAAGTACAATGACAGACAGATCCACCAAATGGGAGCGGTGCCATGCGTGCCCTGTGTTGGGAAGCATTGAGAGGGTGAGCATTCCTGCTGCTACTTCAGTGAAACAGACCATTAGTGGGAGCATCGGGCTTGCACCCAATCCACAATCTCAATGGGCGCATTCAGTACTTCATTGCACTTTTTGGACCTTATTTCCTCTTGTTAATGTTTTTGCACCGCGTTCATTTAGTTTGCTACTTTTTTTATCGTCTCACTGGAAGAGAAACCTGAACTACTTTACCTCACCTGCTTGAAAGGAGCGCAGCGACCCCTGACAATCTGAATCCAGCATCCAAAGCGAGTAGGACATCTAGAGCTTTGCTAATTTCGGTCACGAGCTGCAAAAGCTGCACGTTTTCTTCAACCGCCATATGTATTGCTATTCAACGCTTTAATTGCTTGACATGGAGGTGCACGAGAGTTCGCAGGCGAGAGGTCAGAGGGCAGATGTTAGCGCAGTGATATCCCAGTGCATTCAGGGGTTAACTCACCTGACCTTACACGCTGCTGCGTTTTTTTGCCACGTCAGTCACAAGCAATCCTGGCTCACGTAAATTGAATCTTATAAGCGGCAATAGATAATGATGTCTCACACTGCCGGTTTATATTTAGCATATTTGGCTAAGAGGTAGATGTCTGCTTAGGTGAGTAGGACACTGTCTATAAAGTCTAGGAAAGTTGAAACAATACAATTATTGTGAGCAAATGTATCAAAACCAGTTCATTTGGTTATATTTTTGGAACAATAAATAAAATGGCACCGCTGGGCTGGACTCTGTATGAATGACAGCCAGGGGCATAGCACCAAAATGTGGCCCCATAGACAAGACTTCTTAAGGCCCCCCCATTCCACCCTAAATCCAATGTATCTGCCCCACATACACACACACTTGGTATGTTTAGATGCACTAAAATATTAATTATTGCATGGATTTGGTTAAAATCAACATTTTAAAACATAAGTAAAACATGAACTAGGTTTTTGACTTTAAAATGATGGGATTAACATAAATAGACTGGAACATATTCGGACAAATCCCCCTTAAATAATTTTGTTTTGTTTTTTTTACAAATAAAGCGCCAACAATTTCAATATACAGTGCAGTGCATTCACATTCACATTCCACATTTTGTTATGTTACAGCCATAGTGGAATTTATTCATTAATATTCGTCCTTAAAATTTAAACAGACAATTCCCCTGATAGGTAGATTCCTGCAGATATGGTTGTCCTTCTGGAAGGTTCTCCTCTCCACAGAGGAATGCTGTAGCTCTGACAGAGTGACCATCGGATTCTTGGTCACCTCCTTGACTAGACGAAGATGAATGCAGCAATGTACAGAGACATCCTGGATGAAAACCGACTTCCATTCAAACTGTTGGAGCTTGAGAGGTGCTGCAAAGAGGAATGGGCGAAACTGCCCAAAGATAGGTGTGCCAAGTTTGTGTCATCATATTCAAAAAGACTTGAGGCTGTAATTGCTGCCAAAGGTGCATTAAGTAATGAGCAAAGGCTGTAAATTATGTCTTTTTTAATACATTTGAAAAAAAACAACTTTCATTATGGGGTATTGAGTCTAGAATTTTGAGGACAGCTATTTATTTATTCCAATTTGGAATAAGGCTGTAACCAAACATACAAAAAATACATTTATAACAGAGTACAATTGACAATTATTAATATTTATTTTAAAGTACCAGTAGAGTGGAAAAAAGTTGCTTCTATATTGAAGCTATTATGTATCTGATTTCTGACACCAAAAGACTTCCAAAGTTTGCGAATAAATAGATATGATCAAAAACAGTGACATTGACATACCGTAATGTCCCATACATCATGACTGTATTTAAAAAAAATGAGTACCTGACAACCAGGGTATTTTACCATAAATAGTGCAGATTTATTTTACATTGTACTTCAAGGCTGTGTCTGAATAGTCACTGGGTAGGAACCATAACAACATTTTGAAACAGTGTAATTAAGCGTCTTTTTGTGATTTATCGATAATCTTCTAACCATTCTGTACGTATTTTCAAGTTTTAGTAATTAAGTAAGGTGCTGTTCATTTGTACAATATGTCAGACAATTTAGTGGGGTTACACAAAAAGTTATTTTGAATTATAAATAATGTGAAAATATACTGACTGACAATTACAGTAGACACTTGCACAAATCCAATCCTGGCGACAAATATTTAATGGTACAGCTGTTGGCTTTTGCTTCTTTTTACACTTTTATAAGTGGTAAATGAATTGAAAAGAAACATTGCCATTGCTGTATGAATAAATAGTAATTGTTGCTCTTCCTCTGTCCTATAGTCTTCTTTTACAGTGTTTTACCTGCAAACTCAAGTCCAGCAAAACTGCTTATGGCTAAACTTGTTGTAAGCACACCCCACTGGCTCCCGCCCTCCCACTTCAAAACACTGCATTAGTTTTGTAACCGTAAAAAAAGAAGCAAAACCCGAAAGAAAACCATGAAAAAGAGATGCAAATGTGAAAAAAAAGTTGAACATAAAAACTTTTGAAACACACAAAAACAATACAATTGTACAAAAATATGCACACTGGCTTCGAAAACATGTCATGATAAAAAAAAAAAAAACACCATAAATAAATATTGTATTTTTTCAATGTTTGTATTTATTTGTTGCCAAAACTTGTTTTGGTGCCAATACTTTTTCTACAAAGTAATTTTTTTCAATACCAAATCTTACTGGCAGTGTTTTGGCTCCGTGGTTAAAGGGTTATATTACAGCTGATTTTAAAGTCTAAGATTTTCTATTCAAAATAATCCAGCGCAATTCAACAAAAAATGAAGGTGATTGAAACATAAACTAACAGCACTTAGAATGTGACGTTAATGTAGTGCATTTTCATTCACTTTAATTTAGCCAGCATTTACGGCTCAAATCAGCACATGAGAACATCAACTGTCTGATGCTTGTTTGCTGAATTAAATACCCAAAGTGAAAAATGCAAATAAATAAAGTACAATAAAGCACTTGAAAGCTGGCTTAGCAAAAAAAGCACCTCATTCTTCTATATAAAACTTGAAATCAACCCTGCAGGATTTGGTGGCAGCAAAAAGGAGATGAAATATTTGTTATATTGTTGACATCAAGCAGGTGTAAAGAAAGGCTTCACTAAATGGTCTCGGATGAGATTGACTTAAATCCAAGGATCCCGTCAGACTAGAGTGCTTAGAGACACACACACACACACACACACACGCACACACACACACACACACACACACACACACACACACACACACACACACACACACACACACACACACACACACACACACACACCTACTTTAACAATTTTCTCCACCACACCGGCAAGAGCCGGCGCTCCATTTGTTTGTTTTCTTCAAGTGTCAACACAAGTAGAGCGCATCCGTCTGCGGGTATCCTCACAACTTTCACCATCAGGAGCTCAATTCTGACACCAATTAAACAGATTAGGTTTTAGCACAAGAAGAACAAAAACTATGGTAGTGCGCTACCACCATGATTGCTTTCGACAAGGTCACCGAGTACCGTGCAACAATGAGCGACCTCAACAGGCAGCTGCTGATTCTACTCACATGAAATGCAAGCCACGATCATTTCACAGATGAAGTTGCCAGAAAGCGAACAGAACAAAAAGTGATATAGCAAAGAACTAAAATCAGGAAGAACTCTGCTGTTTTGACACATTGGCAACAATTATTCACTATGAGCATGATCTACTGAAGGTTTGCGTGTATTAAAACATGTGCAAGCTTGATAGCACACACAAGGTTTATCTACCGAACTCGTGAGCAGAGGATTGTGTCTCTTAAATGAGCAAAAAACTAAGCGCAATCCATTTATCAATCAATATCTTTTATTTAACCAGGTAAAAACTCATTGAGATTAAAATCTCTTTCCCAAGAGCAACTTGGCCAAGAGAGCAGCAAAACAAAGTTACAGAAATAAATATAAGAACAACAAAAACAGCAGCAGTCAAACACCACAATTGGAAAATAAATTACTTGCTTACTGTATATTAACATAAAAACATGTGATAGGTCAAAAAATATATCAAATGTTTTAGCAAAAACAACTTAAAAACATGTAAAATGCGCAATAGAAACAGTTTCACGATTCTTTAGAATGGCCTGAAATTCCCCCAAAGTGATTAGCTCAGGCAACCTCAGATCCTTTTGTAAATTATTCCATGACCATGGTGCAGCATATCGGAAAGCTTTTTTTTTTTTTTTTTCAAGATTTGTGTTTACTCTAGAAACAAACTAAGTACGTCCTGCGACCTTAAGCTGAAGCGACTGGAGTCTCTACACATAAAAGAACACAATAAGGGGGAACCAGACCAAGAATGGTTTATATATAAAACACAACCATCGAGAAAACCTGCGAACTGACAAACATGGACAGTTAGTCGTTGCATATAAAGAGCAATGATGGGCAAGGTTGCCACAACCAGTATTAAAACATAAGGCAAAGTGATATCCAGTATCCAGTTTTTTCAAATAAGTGTCGGGTGCATTCATTAAAAAGCAAGTCTCCATAATCTAGCAAAGACATACAAGTGGTCAGAATCAGGTGTTTCCTAACTTGTAGGGAAAAACAGGACTTGTTTCTAAAGAAAAATCCCAATTTAATTTTAATTTTAGCCACAAGTTTTTCAATGTGAGATTTAAAATATAAGTTCCCCTCAACAACAATCCCCAAGTACTTATATATTGTGACCATTTCAAGTTCAACCTTATGAGCAGTTGATATTTTTGGAGCGTTCAATGGCAGTTGTTTACCATTTGAAAATAAGATCACCTCCGGTAGACGGAGAGGAACTGGGGTCTTAAACGGTGGCATTGTTGTGTGTGGACACTTATAAGGTTGTGTGATTTACCCTGGATAACCTTATCCGGCTTATTGTAAACGGGGCCTAAATGTATTAGCCATGGAAGTGTGAAGGGATGGTGACATGCAAACCTTCTGAGCATTTGGCTGATTTGGATGTGGAGATAAGCAGTCAAATAAATAACAAGAATAAATAACGTGTTCAATAAACAATTAGGTATTCAGTTCAGTTCATTTCAGTAAACACTTGTAGTTTGAACAGTCTCTTAAACTGGATCATTTTGGTGCTTTGTTTGATTTCTTTGGTTAATCCATTAAATAATCTAATTCCACCTACGGATATACTGAAGGTTTTAAAGGCCTACTGAAACCCACTACTACCGACCACGCAGTCTGATAGTTTATATATCAATGATGAAATCTTAACATTGCAACACATGCCAAAACGGCCGGGTTAACTTATAAAGTGCAATTTTAAATTTCCCGCGAAACTTCCGGTTGAAATCGTCTATGTATGATGACGTATGCGCGTGACATCAACGGTTGACACGGAAGTATTCGGACCCATTGAATCCAATACAAAAAAGCTCTGTTTTCATCCCAAAATTCCACAGTATTCTGGACATCTGTGTTGGTGAATCTTTTGCAATTTGTTTAATGAACAATGAAGACTGCAAAGAAGAAAGCTGTAGGTGGGATCGGTGTATTAGCGGATGGCTGCAGCAACACAACCAGGAGGACTTTTACTTGGATAGCAGACGCGCTATCCGACGCTAGCCGCCGACCGCATCCATGATCGGGTGAATTCCTTCGTCGCTCCGTCGATCGCTGGAACGCAGGTGAGCACGGGTGTGGATGAGCAGATGAGGGCTGGCTGGCGTAGGTGGAGCGCTAATGTTTTTATCATAGCTCTGTGAGGTCCCGTAGCTAAGATAGCTTCAATGGCGTCGTTAGCAACAGCATTGTTAAGCTTTGCCAGGCTGGAAAGCATTAACCGTGTAGTTACAGGTCCATGGTTTAATAGTATTGTTGATTTTCTGTCTATCCTTCCAGTCAGGGGTTTATTTCTTTTGTTTCTATCTGCAGTTAAGCCTGATGCTATCACGTTCGCTCTGTAGCTAAAGTGCTTTGCAGATGTATTGTTGTGGAGATAAAAGTCACTATGAATGTCCATTTCGCGTTCTCGACTCTCATTTTCAAGAGGATATAGTATCCGAGGTGGTTTAAAATACAAATCCGTGATCCACAATAGAAAAAGGAGAAAGTGTGGAATCCAATGAGCCCTTGTACCTAAGTTACGGTCAGAGCGAAAAAAGATACGTCCTGCACTGCACTCTAGTCCTTCACTCTCACGTTCCTCATCCACAAATCTTTCATCTTCGCTCAAATGAATGGGGTAATCGTCACTTTCTCGGTCCGAATCGCTCTCGCTGCTGGTGTAAACAATGGGGAAATGTGAGGAGCCTTTCAACCTGCGACGTCACGCTACTTCCGGTACAGGCAAGGCTTTTTTTTTATCAGCGACCAAAAGTTGCGATCTTTATCGTCGATGTTCTCTACTAAATCCTTTCAGCAAAAATATGGCAAAATCGGGAAATGATCAAGTATGACACATAGAATGGATCTGCTATCCCCGTTTAAATAAAAAAAAAATCATTTCAGTAGGCCTTAAAGTGTTGTACGAGCATACAAATGTTTTAAATGAGATTTTCCTCTAAGGTTATATTTTTCCTCTTGTTGTACATTCTTGGGTAGCAGGTTATAGTTTGCTTTGTACATAATTTTAGCTGTTTGCAAATGCACCAAATCGTTGAACTTCAATATTTTTGATTCAATAAATAAAGTGTTTGTATGTTCTCTATAGCCAACATTATGTATTATTCTAATTGATCTTTTTTTATAACACCATTAGTGAATGAAGCTCACTTTTGTAGTTATTTCCCCATATTTCTACAAAATAACTCAGATATGGTAACACTAGCGAGCAGCAGAGAATATGAAGTGATTTTTGGTCCAGAACATATTCTGCTTTATTCATTATTGACTTGTTTCTTGCTACTTTATGTTGTATATTTTTTAAATGAGATTTCCAGTTTATTTTGTCATCTATTATTACACCCAAAATGTGTTTTCTTTTACCCTTTCAATATCTATTCCGTCTATTTGTATTTGTGTTTGACTTTCTCTTCTACTGTTACCAAATAGAATTATTTAGTTTTACTGAGTATCAAATATAGTTTGTGTTTGTTTTTTTAATTTGTTCATTCCTTCTATTATTATTTGTATTAGCTTCTGTGTGTTCTCTCCTGAACAGAACACAGTTGTATCACCTGCAAATAATACACATTTTAAGTCCTTTGTAACTTTATGAATGTCGTTTATATTAAGATTGAACAATTTTGGTCCCGGTATTGATCCCTGAGGTACGCCACAAGATATTTTCAGCTCTGAAAAAGATGTGTGTTCGCCTATCTTCACGCATTGATTCCTGTTGGTGAAGTAGCTTCTTACCCAGTTCAAGACTAACCCTCTGATTCCATACCTTTCTAATTTGTTTATTAAGATATTGTGATTCATTGTGTCAAATGCTTTGTTAAATCCATAAACACTGCAGCAGCACATGTCTTGCTATCTATTGCATTGGTGATCTCTTCCGTTATTTCAATAAATGCCATTGATGTTGAGATGTTGACTCTGTGTCGATATTGGTTGACTGTGAGTGTTTGGTTTTTATTTATGAACTTGTCCTTTCTTGATGAAAGAAGTAAAGCGATTTCTGAGCTGCCTAAAAACCATCCAGTCAGCCTGGGATTTGGGATTTCTAACCTTGGCCCAGGCAACCACTCTTTTAGCAGACTGGACAGCTCAGAAGAAAACCAAGTATAATTTTTACCTTTGACTCTGAGTTTCTGATGAAGAGCGTGTTTGTTGATAAACGCATCATGTTCACAAAAATGCTTAAAATCATTGTTGGTAACTCAGCTTTCCTAACAGTGGCGATAACACAGTGGTCACTGAAATCATTTGCAAAAAGAAACAATATCAGAGGAGCGTTTGTTAAAAACAGATCAAGAAGAGAAGATTTTTGATGGGTTTTTTTTTCCTTTCAGCCCTGAGATTTGAATTGTTACACACGCCATCACATCATCAACCACTCTAGACATATTTTCCAGAATCTTGAAATTAATGTTTACATCAATAAACAATGGAACTCCACCCCCATATTTGTTGATTCTGTTGTTGCATACAAAGTTGTACAAACCCCGTTTCCATATGAGTTGGGAAATTGTGTTAGATGTAAATATAAACGGAATACAATGATTTGCAAATCCTTTTCAACCCATATTCAATTGAATGCACTACAAAGACAAGATATTTGATGTTCAAACTCATAAACTTTTTTTTTTTTTTGCAAATAATAATAAACTTAGAATTTCATGGCTGCAACACGTGCCAAAGTAGTTGGGAAAGGGCATGTTCACCACTGTGTTACATGGCCTTTCCTTTTAACAACACTCAGTAAACGTTTGGGAACTGAGGAGACACATTTTTTAAGCATCTCAGGTGGAATTCTTTCCCATTCTTGCTTGATGTACAGCTTAAGTTGTTCAACAGTCCGGGGGTCTCCGTTGTGGTATTTTAGGCTTCATAATGCGCCACACATTTTCAATGGGAGACAGGTCTGGACTACAGGCATGCCAGTCTAGTACCCGCACTCTTTTACTATGAAGCCACGTTGATGTAACACGTGGCTTGGCATTGTCTTGCTGAAATAAGCAGGGGCGTCCATGGTAACGTTGCTTGGATGGCAACATATGTTGCTCCAAAACCTGTATGTACCTTTCAGCATTAATGGCGCCTTCACAGATGTGTAAGTTACCCATGTCTTGGGCACTAATACACCCCCATACCATCACAGATGCTGGCTTTTCAACTTTGCGCCTATAACAATCTGGATGGTTCTTTTCCTCTTTGGTCCGTAGGACACGACGTCCACAGTTTCCAAAAACAATTTGAAATGTGGACTCGTCAGACCACAGAACACTGTTCCACTTTGTATCAGTCCATCTTAGATGAGCTCAGGCCCAGCGAAGCTGACGGCGTTTCTGGGTGTTGTTGATAAACGGTTTTCGCCTTGCATAGGAGAGTTTTAACTTGCACTTACAGATGTAGCGACCAACTGTAGTTACTGACAGTGGGTTTCTGAAGTGTTCCTAAGCCCATGTGGTGATATCCTTTACACACTGATGTCGCTTGTTGATGCAGTACAGCCTGAGGGATCGAAGGTCATGGGCTTAGCTGCTTACGTGCAGTGATTTCTTCAGATTCTCTGAACCCTTTGATGATATTACGGACCGTAGATGGTGAAATCCCTAAATTCCTTGCAATAGCTGGTTGAGAAAGGTTTTTCTCAAAGTGTTCAACAATTTGCTCAGGCATTTGTTGACAAAGTGGTGACCCTCGCCCCATCCTTGTTTGTGAATGACTGAGCATTTCATGGAATCTACTTTTATACCCAATCATGGCACCCACCTGTTCCCAATTTTCCTGTTCACCTGTGGGATGTTCCAAATAAGTGTTGCATTCCTCAACTTTATCAGTATTTATTGCCACCTTTCCCAACTTCTTTGTCACGTGTTGCAGGCATCAAATTCTAAAGTTAATGATTATTTGCAAAAAAAAAAAAGTTTATCAGTTTGAACATCAAATATGTTGTCTTTGTAGCATATTCAACTGAATATATGTTGAAAATGATTTGCAAATCATTGTATTCCATTTATATTTACATCTAACACAATTTCCCAACTAATATGGAAACGGGGTTTGTAAACTTCAAGGTGGAAGTCCATACCTTTCTGCTCATTAATCCAGGTTTCCGATACTGCAATTATGTTGAAGGGCTTGTCAAATGATGAAAGGTAGTCCTGTATTTGATCAAAGTTAGCATATAAGCTCCTGGCGTTAAAATTAATTCTTGAAAGATTTCCTTTGAGGTAAATGTTGTCGTTGAATTTACCCTTTGTGTAATATCCACAGTCGTTTACCTCGTTATAATAGGAATTATATTCTGGGTCAACTTCTTCATTTGGGTCTTCATATCCTTGATGCAGATCAGATGATATACTTGTTTTTCCATGGAGAGCAATCAGGTTGTCCAATTCATTCTTATTTATTTGTAAACAATCAGGTTGAACTGAGTTCATTGAGCTGTCTTATTCCATAGGCATCTGGTATGCAGGTGAAGAGCATGTGTGTGGAACCTTTCATTAATTTTGTGCCACACCTCTTACTTCAAACTAGGGCTGTGCGAAAAGATTATTTGTTTGATTGTATTTTTTTTATTTTTTTTTTATTCAACAGTGTTTTTGTATAATGCTTCAACACATTTTACAAATTAATTCCACTAAAATACACCAACAATGTTCTTGTATGTACACAACCCAAAACCAGTGAAGTTGGCACGTTGTGTTAATCGTAAATGAAAAAAAGAATACAATGATTTGCAAATCCTTGTCAATTTATATTCAATTGAATAGACTGCAAAGATAAGATACTTAACGTTCGAACTGGAAAACGTTGTTATTTTTTGCAAATATTAGCTCATTTGGAATTTGATGCCTGCAACATGTTTCAAAAAAGCTGGCACAAGTGGCAAAAAAGACTGAGAAAGTTGAGGTCATGATTGGGTATAAAAGCAGCTTCCATGAAATGTTCAATCATTCACAAACAAGGATGGGGCGAGGGTCACCACTTTGTGAACAAATGCGTGAGCAAATTGTTGAAGAACAACATTTGTCAACCAGCTATTGCAAGGAATTTAGGGGTCTCACCAGCTACGGTCCGTAATATCAACAAAAGGTTCAGAGAATCTGAAGAAATCACTGCACGTAAGCAGAAAGGCTAAAAACCAACATTGGATACCCGTGATCTTCGATCCCTCAGGCGGTACTACATCAAAAACCGACATCAGTGTGTAAAGGATATCACCACATGGGCTCAGGAACACTTCAGAAAACCACTGTCAGTAACTACAGTTTGTCGCTACATCTGTAAGTGCAAGTTAAAACTCTACTATGCCATTTATCAACAACACCCAGAAACTCTGCCGGCTTCGCTGGGCCCGAGCTCATCTAAGATGGACTGATGCAAAGTGGAAAAGTGTTCTGCGGTCTGACGAGTCCACATTTCAAATTGTTTTTGGAAACTGTGGACGTTGTGAACAAAAAGGAAAAGAACCATCCAGACTGTTATAGGCGCAAGGTTCAAAAGCCAGCATCTATGATGGTATGGGGGTGTATTAGTGTCCAAGGCATGGGTAACTTACACACCTGTGAAGGCACCATTAATGCTGAAAGGTACATACAGGTTTTGGAGCAACATATGTTGCCATCCAAGCAATGTTATCATGGACGCCCCTGCTTAAGCATTTAAGATTTGGACATGTTGGGCCCCTAATGAGCTGTGTAAGGTCAAAAGAGTCACAGGTTGATTTAAAACTATCAGAGACAGAGGACAGCAAGTCCCAGTTCCGATCCCCAATAAGAAGAATCTCATTCAAATTCAGGATTGATAGCTGATTGTTCAGTGACAGTAAGGCATCACTGCTTGCTGAGGGGGTCTGTAACAACCAACAACAGTGATAAAGTTGTCCTTATTGAGTTCCACTTTAGGCGGAAGGAATTCAAATGGTTTGCTGCAAGATACAGATAATAGAGGAGCAGAAATTCATTTATGATTTACTTATATTTCAATTCCACCAACTTTTCTAGGACAGTCACAACAAAAAACATTATAGCCCTTAATTGCAATATCTGTATCCGTGATGGATTGCTTAAGCCACGTTTCAGACACGACAAGGATGTTAGTATCAATCAATCAATCAATCAATGTTTATTTATATAGCCCTAAATCACAAGTGTCTCAAAGGGCTGTACAAGCCACAACGACATCCTCGGTACAGAGCCCACATACGGGCAAGGAAAACTCACCCCAGTGGGACGTCAATGTGAATGACTATGAGAAACCTTGGAGAGGACCGCATATGTGGGCAACCCCTTCGACCCCCCCCCCCCCCCCCCCCCCCTCTAGGGTATGTATCAGTATCAGTAGATTTAGCCCAGATCTTTACTAAATCACATTTAGGAAGTAGACTTTTAACATTTAAGTGAATAAAGCCAAGCCCAGATCTAGTTTTAAAATCACAAGGGGTACTCAAGCACTTCAAATCTGGACCAGGGTGAGATTGAACATTACCCGACAGAAGTAGCAAAAGAACAATAAAACATTTCTTTTTCAGCAGCATTGATGAAGGTGCTGATTGAATATACCTAAACCAAGGTCTATTTTCTGGATGAGAACAAAATGATAACAACCAACCATAAGGACTAAAAAGGTATGTAAAATTATCTTTTTCAGTTGATAAAATCCAGTTAAGACAATATCTGTGAGAATCATGTTCACAGTTTGTGCCTTTTTGAGGGACTAAAAGATGATGATGCTCATTAGAGTCTCCATAGCTCTTTAACAGGTGCAGCAAAGCCAAAAAGAGGAGGATAGTCACTGAATAAATCAGGCTGACTCCCATGTAGCACAAAACCGGAATATTCAAGTTTTTATTCGTCCTGAATTAGACAATGACGTTGTATGACGTCACACGTAAACATGAACTGAGGCCCAACAAAGCAGCACAGTGAACATAACACACCACAATCAGGACCAGCCACGGTCCCCAACAGGAAAACGATTTCAGAACCAGAAGAAAAGAGCTCCTTCCTTACTTCCCGGTCCAGGCAGATGGCTCAATGCAACAGGCACGACTTGAGCAGTGGCGCAACCACAGCCGTGGGCTCCAGGCTTCCCGGTACAGGCAGACGAATTGACGCGGCGGCTCCAAAAGACACGCAGCAGCAGACTTCGTCGGAACAGTGGGCCACAACGCCGTACAGATCTGGGCTCAGAACACAACAACAACAGTGGGCCTTGGAGCAGTACCTACAGGCCACAGGTGTGGTTGGACAGACCCCAGCCGGCTGTCAGGTGCTGTAGAAGCCACACGCCTCAGTGAGCTCGAACACTGGACCCAAAAAACATCCACAGTCCTCCAAGCAAAAATGTTTGTAAAGAGATTCAAAAGATTCAAAAGACTAAAGATAATTCCAATAAAAATACTAAAAAACTAAACATAAAACACATAAAAGCTAGTGAAGACAGACAAACATAGACATCACTCGAGCCACGCACAAAAGCTGCAATCTTGGATTAGGTCTTTGTGTTTTAGCGTTTCTGTCTTCATGTAAATGCAGAAAATATTCTGATCATTAGCACGCCCACAATACTAGGAGGAAGAAATACAAACATAGTAATTTAGTGCTCGTAACGTGATTTATCAAGACTGAAATTGTTTTGTTCGGAGTTCCTTAAGGCTCTGGATGCTGTGGGGCTGTCTTGGTTGACAAGACTCTGCAGCATCGCGTGGACATCGGGGGCGGTACGACCGGGGTGGTGGTTCCTCTCTTTGAGAAGGGGAACCGGAGGGTGTGTTCTAACTATCGTGGGATCACACTCCTCAGCCTTCCCGGTAAGGTCTATTCGGGTGTGCTGGAGAGGAGGCTACGCCGGATAGTCGAACCTCGGATTCAGGAGGAACAGTGTGGTTTTCGTCCTGGTCGTGGAACTGTGGACCAGCTCTATACTCTCGGCAGGGTCCTTGAGGGTGCATGGGAGTTTGCCCAACCAGTCTACATGTGTTTTGTGGACTTGGAGAAGGCATTCGACCATGTCCCTCTGGAAGTCCTGTGGGGAGTGCTCAGAGAGTATGGGGTATCGGACTGTCTGATTGTGGCGGTCCGCTACCTGTATGATCAGTGCCAGAGTTTGTCCGCATTGCCGGCAGTAAGTCGGACACGTTTCCAGTGAGGGTTGGACTCCGCCAAGGCTGCCCTTTGTCACCGATTCTGTTCATAACTTTTATGGACAGAATTTCTAGGCGCAGTCAAGGCGTTGAGGGGATCTGGTTTGGTGGCTGCAGGATTAGGTCTCTGCTTTTTGCAGATGATGTGGTCCTGATGGCTTCATCTGGCCAGGATCTTCAGCTCTCGCTGGATCGGTTCGCAGCTGAGTGTGAAGCGACTGGGATAAGAATCAGCACCTCCAAGTCCGAATCCATGGTTCTCGCCCGGGAAAGGGTGGAGTGCCATCTCTGGGTTGCGAAGGAGACCCTGCCCCAAGTGGAGGAGTTCAAGTACCTCGGAGTCTTGTTCACGAGTGGGGGAAGAGTGGATCGCGAGATCGACAGGCGGATCGGTGCGGCGTCTTCAGTAATGCAGACGCTGTATCGATCCGTTGTGGTGAAGAAGGAGCTGAGCCGGAAGTCAAAGCTCTCAATTTACCGGTCGATCTACGTTCCCATCCTCACCTATGGTCATGAGCTTTGGGTTATGACCGAAAGGACAAGATCACGGGTACAAGCGGCCGAAATGAGTTTCCTCCGCCGGGTGGCGGGGCTCTCCCTTAGAGATAGGGTGAGAAGCTCTGCCATCCGGGAGGAGCTCAAAGTAAAGCCGCTGCTCCTCCACATCGAGAGGAGCCAGATGCGGTGGTTCGGGCATCTGGTCAGGATGCCACCCGAACGCCTCCCTAGGGAGGTGTTTAGGGCACGTCCAACCGGTAGGAGGCCACGGGGAAGACCCAGGACACGTTGGGAAGACTATGTCTCCCGGCTGGCCTGGGAACGCCTCGGAATCCCCCGGGAGGAGCTGGACGAAGTGGCTGGGGAGAGGGAAGTCTGGGTTTCCCTGCTTATGCTGCTCCCCCCGCGACCCGACCTCGGATAAGCGGAAGAAGATGGATGGATGGATGGATGGATGAAATTGTTTTGTGTGTTTGGAAGATACGGCAAACTGGCACAGCTACGCACAAATAGTATGTGAGACAAGAGGAGATAGTGCTACAATGACAGTCGATGTGGAGAGAGAATACTGAAAATATTCCGTCTGTATGTGTGTGTGCTAACATATTTGGACCGTCAGAAATAAAAAATATTAGACATATCGTCTACTCAGCAATGCCATTTTTGAATTGTACTGCTGTTTGATGACTTAAAGGGACACCACAATTAATGGAATTAATTTGTATTGGTGTCTGCTAGCCGTTTTTATTAATGAAAAACGTCTTTCCACATGCATATTCCTGCGTCTGCCTAATTCCAGCGCACCATCGCACCTTTGGCGTGCTAGAAATAGGTTCTGTTGTCTAGATCGCACTTCTATATTACTCAGAAAAGGTGGCACAGATAATAGTTGTGTGCTGCATGTTCCACAACATAGTAAAACAGCATATTTTGTAGCCCACAGGTCTGCAGTAAATGAGTCTCTCCATGATGACATGCGGTTGTACACGCAAAAACTAGAGTTAAAGTTAAAGTTAAAGTACCAATGATTGTCACACACACACTAGGTGTGGCGAAATTTGTCCTCTGCATTTGACCCATCCCCTTGATCACCCCTTGGGAGGTGAGGGAAGCAGTGGGCAGCAGCGTAGCCGCGCCCGGGAATCATTTTTGGTGATTTAACCCCCAATTCCAACCCTTGATGCTGAGTGCCAAGCAGGGAGGTAATGGGTCCCATTTTTATAGTCTTTGGTATGACCCGGCCGGGATTTGAACTCACAACCTACCGATCTCAGGGCGGACACTCTAACCACTAGGCCACTGAGTAGGATATGTCCGATAATACCGGCCTGTTGATATTATCGGCCGATAAATGCTTTAAAATGTAATATCGGAAATTATCGGTATCGGTTTTTTATTATTGGTATCGTTTTTATTTTTTATTTTTTATTCTTTATTAAATTAACATAAAAAAACACAAGATACACTTACAATTAGTGCACCAACCCAAAAAACCTCCCTCTCCCATTCACTCATTCACACTCATTCACACAAAAGGGTTGTTTCTTTCTGTTATTAATATTCTGGTTCCTACATTATATATCAATATATATCAATACAGTCTGCAAGGAAAACAGTCCGTAAGCACACATGATTGTGCGTGCTGCTGGTCCACTAATAGTAAAGTTAAAGTACCAATGATTGTCACACACACACTAGACTAACCCTTAACAGTTAATTTTACTCATTTTCATTAATTACTAGTTTCTATGTGACTGTTTTTATATTGTTTTACTTTCTTTTTTATTCAAGAAAATGTTGTTAATTTATGTATCTTATTTTATTTATTTTATTTTTTTAAAATTACCTTATTCTCACCAGACCTGGTTGTCCATGAAATTAGATTGTTTAAAGGGTTCTTAAAAACCAGGTCCAGTCAATATTATGTCCAGGTGGGGCTCAGCAACACACACCTTCATTTATGTACACTCAAAATTTGGGAACTTCAACAACAGATTGCATATAATCTGTAAAGAAAATTACATTTTCAAAATAAACATTCGTATACAGTCTAGACTATGTCCAGGTCGGGCTCAGCAACACACACCTTCATTTATGTACATTCAAAATTAGGGAACACAACAACAGATTGCATATAATCTATAAACAAAATTACATTTTCAAAATAAGCATTTATGTACAGTTCAGATTACGTCCAGGTCGGACTCAGCAACGCACACCTTCATTTATGTACACTCAAATTAGGAAACCCAACAACACATTGCATATAATCTATAAACACAATTACATTTTCAAAATAAGCATTTGAGGACTTCCCATCTTTTTTTATGTTTTTTGGCATCATTATCGGTTCCAACCATACAACTTTCGGTATCGGTTTCAAAAAGTAAAATTAATGACTTTTTAAAACGCCGCTGTAGATATCTGTAGCGGTAGATATCTGGTAAAACGTGGTAAACGTAGGGAGAAGTACAGAGCAGTTGCGTCTCCCAGTCAGCAGCCCCTCCCCTCTCCCTTCTCCCCTCTCCCCTATCCCCTCTCCCACACACAACACAGGAGTTGACGACTGCAGCATGAGAGGTTTATTGGCGACGCTTGATGACCTCATCAAACCGCCGCGAGCGGAGTATAACAACAAGAAGAGTGTGTTGTTGCCGGTGCTGTAGCCGTGGCTAACAAGCGAGCTCGCTCGGTTTTCTGACTAATGACACCATGTCTTTGTTTTGGGATTATTTTAAAGTGTGTCTGACCGATAAAAAACTGGCAATTTGCAATGACTGCAAAAAGTTGGTTATGCGAGGAGGAACCAAGACGTCTTCCTTTAATACGAGCAATTTGATCTCCCACCTCTTCAAGAATCATAAGGAGATACACAATGAATACAAGCGGAAGATGGATGAAAAGCAAACACCGAAAAAAAGTAGTTGTCGCTTAAAGACTCCGCCGAGAAAAAACTAAAATACAACAAAAACCACCCCAAGGCGAAAGCCCACGCGATATGGCAAAAGCTACGGTGGAGTTTGGTGTGGCTAGTCTGCCCTGCATGGCGCACACTTTGCAGCTTGCAGTGAACAGAGGTGCCCTGTCTCAACGCAGCATTTCAGAAGATCTGACTGACTGCTAGGCCACTTCAAGCACTAACCACTCGCTTGCAGCACATTTGTGTTACTCATACAAATACGTTAGAGCAGGGCAGATTGAGCCCAGTTTATAATTTCCTGTTATACAGTATACCAGGCAGTCTTGCACTAAAGGAGGACTATGTTATTGTTTACTTTATGATTCTAGTATACTCTGGACTGAAGCTGTGTGCCTTTATTGTTTTTGTAGCTGTTGTTTTGAGGCATGTTTTTAAAAAAAAAAAAAAATAATGCTCTTTGTGAAAGTCAAAGTATAGTATTTCCCATAGTTGTAGTGGGTATCAGGATTATCTCAGGGAGAGCATGTACCAAATTCCAAACTGCTTTTTGAGGCATGTTAAAAATAATGCACTTTGTGACTTCAATAATAAATATGGCAGTGCCATGTTGGCATTTTTTTCCATAACTGGAGTTGAAGTTGTTCTCTAATTTTGGTAAACCTTGTTACATTGTTTAATGTATCCAGCATCACAACAAAATTAGGCATAATAATGTGTTATTCTACGACTGTATATATCGGTATCGGTTGATATCGGTATCGGTAATTAAGAGTTGGACAATATCGGAATATCGGATATCGGCAAAAAAGCCATTATCGGATATCCCTCGCAAAAACCTTATTTAAGCAGGGCAGTCTGTACCACTTTTGCACTTGTTATCAATTATACATACAGTCTTAATAGATCACCCATAACATGGACAATAATAGTACATGGCATTTTATAGTTTCAACACGCTATTTAGCACTAGTATTTTGGGATTTTATTGTAAAAAAAAAAAGTGTTCTAAAATTGAAAGTTAGATTTGATGTTTGTTGGTGTGGAGAACATGAGTTAGCTTTCTGTGACAAATTAGCACAATGAAAAGTCGCTACAAATACCAGCCATCCATTTTCTATCTTATCCTGTTCAGGGTCCAAGCACGCTAAAGTTTATCCCAGTTGACTTTGGGCGAAACAGAGACTTCACCCTGGACTGGTCACAGGTCAGAAAAATAACCATATTCAGTTGACCGATGTCTGCAACTGAAATCAGGAAAGTCAATTTATAAAGCATCAGTGACCTAAGTTGCATCTACAGATACAGCATTACTTTGTTTTTTATACGCCCCACTGTTCATCTGACTCAGTTTTCAACAGAAATTTCTGCAATAAGTTTGCCCGGTTCTCATATAACGTCTCAGTTATCGTACAGCCAAACATTGTGCCAGTTAGGGCTGCATGCAGCTATCGAGTATTTTAGTAATCAAGTATTTGATCAATTAGCTAGTTCGGTTAACTGAGTAGTTGGATACAACACATGTTTAGCCTCAATGCATATTTTAGGGAAAATTGTCACGGCCCGGGCGCACGGCCCGGGCGCACGTCAGTGCGCGTTCATCTGTGTGCTGCGCTGAGCGCAGCTCCGAGAGAGCGCGCGCCAGACCAGCGGCAGCAAGCAGCTGCAATCCATCGCCGGCAATCAGCCCACCTGGAGCTGATGATCAGACCCCCCTTGATAAGCCTGCTCAACCTGCTATCCCGGGCCAGAACCTAAACATCTGTTGGAGTACCGTAAGCGATTATCGTGCTTTATGCAATCTTGCTCTCTCTTTTCTTCCCCGTCATTTTGATTGTCTCGTGTCCTCCTTGTCGATCCCGCATTGACGCGTTGACGTTGCTGTGTGTCTTGTCATTCCTTGTCCCCCCCTGCTTCCCGGACTGCCTCTTGGATCTCAACCTCCCCCTTGGACACGGACGTCTGACGCCTCGCTATTCACCCTGACTATCTGCCTGCTCATGGACATACGAGCCTGCCCAGCCCCTTTTGGACTTGCCTCTCGCTCATCACTCTGGTAACACTCAGCAATTAATTCCTAAACATAGTCTTTCATCATACACACTCTTGGATTTTGTCACACTCCATTCCCTTGTTGATTAATATTATTATTGTTTGATTATTATATATATAGTGTATATATATATGATAAATACCTAGAGCTATACTTCCCCCTTGTGGTCTGTGCCGTCTATACTCCCCCCGGTAAACATAACAGTACGTTCTGGCCATATAATTAGGGACCAGACGGCACAGTGACTCTTGCCCCGCCCCCAGTGAATCTAGCTCCAACCCCAGTGATTCTCAGTCCCGCTCCCAGTGACTCTAACCCCGCTCCAAGGGATTTGCTTTTTTTTTTTTTTTCACTATGTCTTTTACTTTTCCCTC
Source organism: Entelurus aequoreus (assembly GCF_033978785.1). Lineage (NCBI taxonomy): Eukaryota > Metazoa > Chordata > Actinopteri > Syngnathiformes > Syngnathidae > Entelurus > Entelurus aequoreus. Next base: position 54,073,165 of record NC_084733.1, read on the forward strand.
CGCCCTGTAAATTTTTCTAGCCCTCCACAACATTCTTTTAAAGGACTGTTTAAATTCAAGACAGGGTTAGAGGAATTTACCCGCCGCCTGGACGCCCTCCTCCCACCCTCAGTGACTGTTCCTCAGTCGACAGGAAGCGTCTGACATACACTTTCGGAGGGGGGGATGTTATGGTTACAGAGGGGAGATGACGGCAAAGACACCAGGGGGGTGTATGCTCAAAGATTATTTATTACATATATATATATATATATAATACGAAACAATACTAACCTAAACTAAGGAAATGGAGTGTGTGACAATATCCAAGAGTGAGTGGTGTTAGACTATGTGTGTAGTTAGCTGTTGTATATTACCGTGATGTTGGATGAGGAAGCAGACAAATCCAAAGAGGGCAAGGCAAAAGGGGTCCGTGATCCGCGTGAGGTCCGTGAGGCAGAGAGAGGCGTCAGAGTCCGTGTCCAGAGCGAGGGTCGAGAATCGAGGAAGGCAAAACACGGAAGATCTCCAAGGGGTAAGACTCGGGAAGGAACTGAGGGGGGAACAAACAAGGACGTCAGGCATGGAGGGAAAACGCAGAGAAAGACAGAGAGCATAAAGCGAGAGTAGGCTTACGGTCCACCATTGAGAACTAAGTTCCCGCAAGGATCCTTGGGTCCACAGGTCCTTTATTCAGCTCCCTTTCATCAGGTGACACGGCAAGCAGGGGGGATAGTACTGGTGGCTGTGCTGGTGTGGTAGCAGAGCTGCGCCCAGCCAGGCTACACCCCCCCCCCCCCCACCCCGCCCCCCCCCCCCCCCTAGCTATACCTCCACCAACTGTTATCCGGGAGGCTAAACCGCAGCCACCAGCAAGCCCACTACCACCAGTCTTTCAGTTTGCCTAGCCTCACCCACCAACAAGACTATCTGCGCCCGCTCCGAGGCTGGCCTCCGAGCCAGCACCCACCTCAAGGCTGGTTCCCACACCATCACCCGCTCCAAGGCTGGTTCCCACACCAGCACCCGCTCCAAGGCTGGTTCCCACACCAGCACCCACTGCAAGGCTGGTTCCCACACCAGTACCCGCTCCTAGACTGGTTACCATACTAGTGCCCGCTCCTAGACTGGTTCTCATACCAGTACCCGCTCCTAGACTGGTTCCCATACCAGTACCAGCACCCAGACAGGTGCCCATACCAGCACCTACACCCAGACTGGTTCCCGTGTCAGCAGCGCTGGCTTCAGCACCATGGCCAGCTCCTCAGCCTGCAGCCTCGTCTCTGGCTCAGACGACATCGTCCTCCACGTCTCTGGCTTCGACGACATCATCCTCCTCGTCTCTGGCGGACCCTCTCCACAGCGCCGCCATCCTCATCATCTCCACCGCGACCTACCGGCTAGCCGGCCGCACATGCAGCAATCAGACGCCCGCCCGCGGCGCCCTCTGTAAAACTCAGCAATTAATTCCTACACATTGTCTTACAACATACACACTCTTGGATTTTGTCACACTCCATTCCCTTGTTGATTAATATTATCATTGTTTTATTATTATATATATAGTGTATATATATAATAAATACCTAGCGCTATACTTCCCCATTGTGGTCTGTGCTGTCTATACTTCTCCGGTAAACATAACAAAAATAGTTGAAATAAACCTTTTAAAATGTGTTCACGGTCAGGAGTTTTAAAAAGCATTATTTACAATTGAAACATAGAGCCTGGTGGAGGTTTCGGAGTGCTTTTATCATTATTTTCAACAAAATGTGTTTTGTGGAATATTTTTTCTTGAACGGATTATTGAATTTAGATCATTTTCTATGAGAAAAACTGCTTTGGTGTTCGTACGATTCAGTCTAGTGGTGTCATGCAGTAAAACAGTCCCTTTTAGAGTCCAAGACCAGAAGCTAGACAAGTAACTCAAGATGATTAGCTATCTGCCGCCATCTGAGGCAGAAAGACAATCAAGGCAAATAAAATAAATAAAGATGGCAGGAAAGTTGAACTGTTGAAAAATTGAAGTCCATAGAATCATTGACATTTTACTGTTTTAGGTCGTCACGGTAATGCAGGACAAAGACAAATCCTGTTTCAAAATACGAGGCTGTCACATTTTTCAGGGGTCGTTTGGCAACCATATTGTTCACACGATGGAGCCTACGGAAAACAGCGTCCCTCAAGTTTCAGCAGATAATTGCACGTCACATGCTCACGCTGCGTTACATTTCCGTTGGAAATTGAGCTGGGGATGACGTCACAGCCCAGCCACAGCATTTCAGTTACAGAGTCAGTACCCACGTCCACAATGCTACAACTTCTGGACAAATATGCGGCCCTCCTGCAACTTTCAAACACAATGGATGAAGAGGAAACACAAAGATACCATTAGGCCCCTTTTCACCAAAAGTTTAAAGGTTCCTGTAGATGTGTGTGGCTTGTGTTTCCACCACATTTCTTAGTTCATACAAATCAGGCTGATGACATATAGAGATGACATATAGAGGAGTGGTTTGGCATATTTCTACACTGATACCGTGTAAATAAACAGACACTATTAGGTCATATTTATTTTCTTTTACTATAGTGTAAGTAAAAGAAATATAAAGCAATAATAAACAAAACCATACAATTTAAAAACAAAATGTACTGGACTTTACATAAAAATTCAGCTAGGCTATTTTGTCCTCAGTGTCCAATGGTCAGAAAGTCAACCCCTCAGCAAACGATGATTTCATGAGGGTCAGGCAAATCCTTATTGTCTTTTTCAGCTGTAAATACCAATATATAAATAATACATGTCAGTGTTTATATCACGCTGACAACAGGAACACATCAGATTTAGTGTTAACTCATTAGCATTAGCATTTGCTTCACTCGGGTTTAAGCAAATAACTACACAAATGGAGTGTCACTGACTACTTTGACAGCAATATTTCTTTTGTTAATACGTTTATAAGAGTCTGTCCACTTCTCGTAACCTCGCGTATTGAAATTTAGTTGTGAAAAATAATAAACAGCTTTAAAAAAGCATATCAATTTAAAGACTACAGCTGAGTAAAAACACTGCAAGATAGTTTGTCTGATCAGCGTTCTTCAGCACACATATGTCCCACAAAAATTCCTGCAAGTTGAAAGTTCCTTTTATTCTTCTTTTGCGCCGTTGTCAAGTATTTCGTAATAGAAATACACAAGAAATAACAAACCAATAGCTTGACGAAGTGGGCACGCGATTGCAAAGAAGCATAAACCAAGTTTAAGAATGCTTTGTCCTTTCATTTCAGAGTCTACAAATGTTTCCAATAACATGAGAAAAAATTGCTAGATTTGTCGATGGTTGCTAGAGGATTCTGAATAGTTGCTAAATAATAGCCATAAAGTTGGCTACAATAGTCTTACCTACTTCCAAAAATCGGGCAGTGGCTGGTCCACTCCCCCGCAGGCCTCCTCCTCGCTCCTTCTGCGTGCTTTCACGGTAATTGGCAGCAGTTGAACCGTGAGCCGTAAATCAAGAAGTGCGGAGTGTATTAAGGAGTGGGACCACCCAAGAAAAGTACTTTGTCCTCACTTTGGCCACAGACAATGAGAGCATCCTCGAGTGTGTCAGGCTGTGGAAGCCATGAATGAACATTGACAAGAGCAGCGCTGCTACATCTCGTGCAGGCCAAGACTTTGCAGAGGAAATTCTGGACTGTGACAATAAACAGCAACGTCTTACTTTGTTTTGTTCAATGAAAGGCTGGCATCTCTTGGAAAACATTTGCACACACTGATTGATTTTTTTTCATGGAGCACACTTTTTTAAGCGCTTCACAAAATAGGCGGTAGGCGGGACCATTATTTCTCGATTGTACCGATACCAAGTAAAGTATCGATACTATCGTTATAAAATATATATTTTTTAGTTATCTTTATTATTAGAAATATATTTTTGTTGTTCATGTTGTTGTATTGAGGATTCTGACACTACAGTTTTGACCCAAAAACTGTCATTTCCTGACTACTGATTGTGATCACAGCTACAGGACAGATTGCTAACATATTCGACTTCAACTCTGCCCAACGGGAGGCACAGATTCGCTAAAATAAGCGACCCGAAAGTGCCGAAAAGCCGAGGGCTAACTGGCTAAATGCTAGCTCAAAGCCGTTGCCTTGCAACCAAAAGCTAAACAACAAAACCGAACGAGTTGGACATATTTTAAACGCTTCTGACCACACAAGTGATCTACAAGTAAGGCTGACACAGCTCTGGCCGGTGCAAGATACATGAAAGAGAAAGAAAAAAAAACACCATAGAGCTTGCCCCAGAAGCTAACAACACAAACGACTTCACTTCGCTGCCAAGCAAACATGAGCACGACAAGAGGCCGTCAACAGGGCAATACAGCGTTACTAGAGGTGGAACTGGATTTTAAAGTTAGTAGGAACTCTACAAAACAATATAAATGTCGACACTCCAGGAACAGATTATCAACGGTGTACAAAAAGATGTTGCAGATCGCCAACAACAGATTATCAAAGACAGGAAAGAATATCATGATGATATGATGGAATTTAGAAAGTTCAGAGAAGGAATTAAGATTTTAAAAAGGGAGGTGGAGAATCTGAAAGAAGAGAATGCAACATTGCGCCAACAGTCGAATGACAAGCAGCAAGACAACATCCATTGGGACAACGGCAATGTTGTGGAGAACATTGAAATGGAGATAGCAGCATTGCGCCAACAGTGGCATGCCGTGCAACAAGATAACGCTGATTTGAAGAACTTAAGGGAGGAGATGGCTGCATTGAGACAACAGCTCAATGCCAGACAACAACAAGATATCACCAATCTGGGAAATATCAGTGTTTTGGAAGACAACAGAGAGGAAGTGGATCAGTTTACACGACAGAATGACATCATGTTTGCAGAGCTAGGCATCAATCCTCCATCTTATGCAAGAGCAGTTGACAACAGAGGAGAACCAGCTGACATGGACGCTGCTTCAACAGAGCAACAAGTGGTCAACTTTCTGCAATCAAAGGAAATTTATGTTGATATTAACACCATTGATGCATGCATTTCACTGAATAGAAGAGGCAACACCACCACACCAGTCACCATTGTTAAAGACCTACTGAAATGATTTTTTTTTATTTAAACGTGGATAGCAGATCCATTCTATGTGTCATACTTGATCATTTCGCGATATTGCCATATTTTTGCTAAAAGGATTTAGTATAGAACAGACGATAAAGTTCGCAACTTTTGGTCGCTGATCAAAAAAAGCCTTGCCTATACCGGAAGTAGCGTGACGTCAGAGGAGGTAGGATTCCTCACAATTCCCCGTTGTTTACAATGGAGCGAGTGTCACACCGTAGTGAGGGAAATCCTGTTTTGGGGTTGTCTGGCACACTTCCTGTTTTATTTTGAAAATTCTAATCCTCCTCTCGTTTCAGGCCACTTGCCCTTCCTCCTGTGTCACTGGTCTGATGTCTCTCCTGATTGTGCCCACCTGTGTCACCCTCCCTCATGTGTATATAGTCCTCGTCTTCCCCTGTCTTGTTGCCAGAGTATATCGTCTCGTCACGTACCTCCAGCATTCGTCCACAGTCTCGAACCAAGTTGCTAAGTATTGCCTTGCCTTATTTATTGATTTCTTTGTTTCCTCTGAGAGAGTGATTTTCGTTTGCTAAAGTTTTTGGTCAAGTTCTTTTTGTGTGTTATTTCATAGTGCCTTGCCTTCCTTTTTTCCTCCTCTTAGAGCGCTTTAGTTTGTAGTTATCTCAGCTCTTTATAGCTTACTTTCTGTTTATAGTTTCTTGTCTCCTCTGCATGAGTAAGTTACCTTTTTGTAGCTAATCATAGGTTGTTGTTTTTCTTGTTATTAGATTCGTGTTTTATTTTGCTGTTGCCTTTTTCCTCCCTATGGAGTGATTTTCCGTTTATGGCCTTATGCCTATATGTCTTTTGTTACTACTCTATCAAAGCTAGATTTTGTAGCCGCTTTGTTTTAATCACTCTGTTCAAAGAGATTTCAAAGAAACCTGTGTCAATTGTCCCCCTTCTGCACCTGAGTCCTCATTCTCGCCAAGGCATAACAGTGAGAGAGATTCGGACCGAGAAAGCGACGATTACCCCATTAATTTGAGCGAGGATGAAAGATTCGTGGATGAGGAACGTTAGAGTGAAGAACTAGAGAGGCAGTGCAGGGTGTATCTTTTTTCGCTCTGACCGTAACTTAGGTACAAGGTCTCATTGGATTCCACACACTGTCCTTTTTGTATTGTGGATCACGGATTTGTATTTTAAACCACCTCGGATACTATATCCTCTTGAAAATGAGAGTCGAGAACGCGAAATGGACATTCACAGTGACTTTTATCTCCACGACAATACATCGTTGACGCACTTTAGCTACGGAGCTAATGTGATAGCATCGGTCTCAAATGCAGATAGAAACAAAATTTTAAAAAAAACCTGACTGGAAGGATAGACAGAAGATCAACAATACTATTAAACCATGAACATGTAAATACTAGGGTTGTGAACGATAAACCGATGCGACCGAGTATTCGATTCAACAAGTGAGCGATTAGATTTCATCGGTAGCAGACTCCTCAATCAATGCGAATAATCCATGAATTCCTAGCTGAATCGGTTATAGAGTCATGGATCGGTTATCGTGAGACTTTGCATGGGTTGGCTAGATTACAATATGCGTCATCGTCTCTAAAACAACACAATAGCTGAAGCTACTCACCAAACGCGGTAGCCGCCTAGCTGGTATTAGCACGAGTGATAAACAAGAGACAACACGGAAAATGAATGTGGAGGAGAACGAAAGCGTCAGTCTGACCGAAGGTGATAATGGAATGAGAAAGATTTTCAACGCATCGGGGAGACAGAAATCCAAAGTGTGGAAAGTTTTTGGGTTTTATAAGAAGGAAGGGAAGCTCGACAGAAGCCATGCTATTTGTAAATTGTGTCGAGCATCGTTGACGTACACTGGCAGCACTATAAATCTCGACCAGCATGCAAAGAGGAAACACGGCCAAGAGTACGGTGAGTGAGTTATAGGTGTGTAACTTGTTTACATTGTAATGTTGCACCTTTGTTACCTACCTCTAGTGTTCATTGTTACCTACCTCTAGTGTTCAAAACACTATATGCTCAGGTTGAAATATTGAATCTTTGTTACCTACCTCTAGTGTTCAAAACTATGCGCAGGCTGAAATATTGCACTTTGTTGTTACTATTCTGTGCTACTTCTACCTCTGGAGTTCCCATCCTACAATTCAGCCAGACTTTTTTTGGTCCATGTCTAAAAATAAATACATTGATATGTGATTTTGTTGTTCTGTTTTTTTTGCCAGTGCCATAAAGCCACAATGCTTGGGGATTTGGAGTCTTGAATATTAACCGTCAAATCGAATCGTATCGTTCGGAATCGAATCCAATCGAATCGGTCTGTAATAAAAGGATATCGTTTTTTAATCGAATCGTAACCTGTGTATCTAGATGCATATCGAATCGTTTATCAGAGAGAGATGTGCAACCCTAGTAAATACACGGTTAATAATTTCCAGCTTGGCGAAGCTTAACAATTGAAGCTAATTAACTTAGCTATGTAGCTAACGTGATAGCATCAGTCTCAAATGCAAATAGAAACAAAATTTAAAAAAAAACCCTGACTGGAAGGATAGACAGAAGATCAACAATACTATTAAACCATGAACATGTAAATACACGGTTAATAATTTCCAGCTTGGCGAAGCTTAACAATTGAAGCTAACTAACTTAGCTACGTAGCTAACGTGATAGCATCAGTCTCAAATGCAGATAGAAACAAAATTTAAAAAAAACAGACTGGAAGGATAGACAGAAGATCAACAATACTATTAAACCATGAACATGTAAATACACGGTTAATAATTTCCAGCTTGGTGAAGCTTAACAATTGAAGCTAACTACGGAGCGGCGGCGGCGGCGGCGGCGGCGGCGGCGGCGGCGGCGGCGGCGGCGGCGGCGGGCGTTGTAGCTTTCGACGACACTCCGGCCGCCATCAGAGTCGGCAAGAAACATATATTTCCCCAAAGTTATGTACATGACATGCACATAGCGACACGCACGTACGGGCAAGTGATCAAATGTTTGGAAGCCAAAGCTGTACTCACGGTAGTGCGTCTGCTATCCAGCTCAAACACAACACAACCTCCTGATTGTGTTGCTGTAGTCCTCTGCTAATACACCGATCGCACCTACAACTTTCTTATTTGCAGTCTCCATTGTCCATTAAACAAATTGCAAAAGATTCACCAACACAGATGTCTAGAATACTGTGGAATTGTTCGATGAAAACAAAGCTGTTTGTATGGTGACACATAGGGTACGAATACTTCTGTTGCCGTCGTGACGTCACGCGCATACGTCATATCCAAAGGAGTTTTTCAACCGGAAGTTTAGCGGGAAATTTAAAATTGCACTTTATAAGTTAACCCGGCCGTATTGGCATGTGTTGCAATGTTAAGATTTCATCATTGATATATAAACTATCAGACTGCGTGGTCGGTAGTAGTGGGTTTCAGTAGGCCTTTAAGCTCGCCAACAGGAAATCCAAAATGGCATTGCTGACACAGGAAAAAAGCTGAAGGATACAAAATGTGTACATGAACGAGCACCTCACTAAACACAACGCAGAAATCGCCAAGAAAGGTCGTGACTTGAGGAAATGCGGGAAAATTCAGGGAGCTCAGAGCACCAACTGCAAAGTCTACATAAAGCTGAATGGAAGTCCACAAGAAAGAGTCCAAGTTGTCAAAGACATCAAGGATCTGGACAAATATCAGAACTCCCAGCAACCGCAACAACAACAACAATGCTAATAGAGTCTAAAGGAAAACAAACATCGACATTCAACTACAAAATTACAACACTCTATGGGATTACCGAACAAGAAGATCTTTACTCAGGTGCACATTCATCTACACTTACAGACATTCATAGAGCACCACAGATGATCGGTGAACAGGAATGTATGGAACTGAAAACCTTCAGCAACATGGATCACAATAGTCCGTAATTAGATAAGATTAGATCCAGATACAAATGTTTTCTTTCACACCAGGAATAATTGATTTGACAGATTTTCTAGATTTGCCAGAATTTTAATCATAATAAGTTTGAAGAAATATTTCACAAATATTCTTCGTCGAAAAAACAGAAGCTAAAATGAAGAATTAAATTAAAATGTATTTATTATTCTTTACAATAAAAAAAATTAATTTACTTGAACATTGATTTAGATTGTCAGGAAAGAAGAGGAAGGAATTTAAAAGGTAAAAAGGTATATGTGTTTAAAAATCCTAAAATCATTTTTAAGGTTGTATTTTTTCTCTAAAATTGTCTTTCTGAAAGTTATAAGAAGCAAAGTAAAAAAAATAAATGAATTTATTTAAACAAGTGAAGACCAAGTCTTTAAAATATTTTCTTGGATTTTCAAATTCTATTTGAGTTTTGTCTCTCTTAGAATTAAAAATGTCGAGCAAAGCGAGACCAGCTTGCTAGTTGTGGGGAGGCGGGGCCGGCGGACCGACGGCGGACCGACGGCGGACCGACGGCGGACCGACGGCGGACCGACGGCGGACCGACGGCGCCCGCTCCAAGATGGCGGTGAGGAGGCGTGGACGAGCGAGCGGCAAGGCGGGGCGCGCTGGGAGCGACGCCGCAATCAGCATAAGGTGCGTGGAGCGCGCAGCTGTGGACAGTGCAATCACCCTCTCGGACCGTATAAAAGGGTGAGAGACGTGAACATCAAGGGAGGAGACGGCGAAAGACGGCGGACGGGAGGAAATCATCCTCTGCTGCCACGCAAACGACGGCGACGTGCTGCTGAAAAGCAGACGGCGGACGGGAGGAAACCATTCGGGTGCTCACCTGAGAAAAAAGGCAGCTGCTGAAAAGCACGCAAAAGACTCTGTGATTTAAATAATAAAGAAGTCTGAACCGTCTCACGACAATGTCTTCCCTGGATGGTCCTGAGAACCCGTACGACAGTTAGGACTGTCACACTAGTAAATAAATAACATTTAAAAAATAGAAGCAGCTCACTGGTAAGTGCTGCTATTTGAGCTATTTTTAGAACAGGCCAGCGGGCGACTCATCTGGTCCTTATGGGCGACCTGGTGCCCGCGGGCACCGTGTTGGTGACCCCTGCTATAGACCGACTCAACTGACACTGATTTTATGACCTAGTATATACAATAATATAAACCAAGTCATTGTATTTCATTTAGGATTATTTCATATCTTCACTTAAATAAAAATGTATTTTTATCTTTTTTAGATACAGTCAATAAATAATGTGAACATGTATCATAACATGGAAATCTAAGAGAACGTGTTGTGAATGAGGATGCTTGTGGACTGGGAATTTGTTTTTTGTTTTTTTTACACATTTTTATTTTAAAAAAAACAGTTTTTCCAACGTATTAAATTTTAGACGATTTCTCTTCTTAGTTATTATCCTGGGTGTCTCTAGAACTACATGTTCATGCCTGGCCCTATAATGCCTCAGCATTGAGGAGGTGGATTTGTTAATGTAAAAGAATTCTGTTGTACAAATGCGAATTTAACCTGCAGAAAATATGAATAGTAAACTAAGAATCATTTTGAAGAGATTTTGAATTCTAATAGATCAAGTGGAAACTTTGAGACAACAGGATGCAATGACAAGGAAATTAACACAAATACCTTTTTTTCCGATATATGATCAAAATATTCCCACACGGCGGAAATCTTTCTTTTTGCCTGAGGCTGCTCCATGATCTCCGACGACGATAAATTAAAAATGACCAACGACAGAAGTGCGGCGATTCTGTTGGCAGCAGCATCTCGTTGACAGATGCGCTTCCTTATAAACACAGTTTGGCGCGCAGGCGTCAGTGCGACACAGTTCGCGTATCGGTCACGTGACCGAAACAGCTCATGATCGGTCACGTGACTTTCTAAAAGCGGTACGGTTTGAGGGATGGTTTTGCTCTATGAGCTCGACGCATACGCCGATGCATCGGTGTTGCCGGACCCATCACTAATCTGAACCTTTTTTTTTTTTTTTTAAGATAATGATTATTTATGTATTTAATATTTTATTACTTACTATGGTATATTAATTATTTATTTATTATTTATTTATTCACTGTTCTGTTACAAACAGACTACAAGGAAATGGGATACATTTGCTATGACATGAAAAGGGGTAGGATTAAATAAGCTCTGCTTCTTCCTACTCCTTTTCGGACGTGCTGTAATGAAACAACTGGAAATATGTGATGCATTACATTGGATTGTATGCATGTTCGAAATAAACTGAAACTGAACTGAACTGAATTGTTCACACAAAAATGTTTGTGTTATGTTATTTCTAAACAATTGTATGTAATAAACGGGAATACATTTGCTGGCATGGTTATGGTATTAGTCCAGTGGTTCTCAAACTTTTTTCACTAAGTACCACCTCAGACAAAAGGAGCCTGCGTACCACTAGTGGTACACGCAACGCAGTTTGAGAATCACTGAATTAGTATATTTGGAACATGTATACAGTTCCAATATGGCACATCACATTTTTCCAGTTTCTCATTAAAACATGTTTGAAAATGAGGTAGGAAGAAGCAGACCCCTTTTCCTTTTCATAGCAATTGCCAACCCATTTGTTTCTTCACTTCCTGTACTCAATCTATAACACAAACAGGTGGATAAATGAGGTAATCAATTAATACATAAGGGTCTCATGAATATATAGTTGAGTAAGTTATGATTCACATAAATAAGACTCACAATTTTTTTATAAGGTTCAAGATAACGTTACAATATATTGATGTTGTTACATTGTCTTGCATTGCTTTCATTTGATTGTAATCATGATCAATAAATTAAAGGCAAAAATCACAAATCTTAAAATTTTCCTGAAAAAAACTCACGTAAAATCTATTGATACTAGTATGGGCATCAACAATACCAGCCAACATTTGCAGTATCGCACGTCCTAGTCCAAACTGCGGTCCAAGCACCATTTCCATTAAGCAGTTAGATTTTTGTTTGTTTGTTTTAAAATTACATTTAACAAAAGAACTAAAAAAAAAAAAAATGTCTACAAATAATGCTAATAGATAAATGTTCTGTTATCTATATTGCAGGCTGTTGTTTCAGAATGTGAATAATAATATACTGTATATTTCATGACATCAGAAAGATATACACTGTAAACATTTAGCAGGATTTCACATAATTTAACATTAAAATACTGTAATCAAAATGTACAACACATTACTGTAAAAATGACAAACCCCCTATTTTTCACAGCATTTAACTTATTGTATCACTGTTAAGGTTGTTGTGAAAGTAACGCTATTATTAGCCATTCATTTACTGGGAATTTGCAATGAAATGTTTTACATTGTACTGTATATATCAGAGGCAGCACGGTAGGACAGGGATTAGTGTGTGTGCCTCACATTAAGAAGGTCCTGGGTTTGATCCGCGGGCTCGGGGTATTTCTGTATGGAGTTTGCATGGTCTTCCCATGACTGCGTGGGCTACCTCCGGGTACTCCGGCTTCCTCCTACCTCCAAAGAGATGATTGATTGGCACCACTAAATTGACCCTAGTGTGTGAATGTGAGTGTGAATATTGTCTGTCTATCTGTGTTGGCCCTGTGATGAGGTGGCGACTTGTTAAAGTTAAAGTTAAAGTACCAATCATTGTCACACCAACACATGAGGTGTGGCGAAATTATTCTCTGCATTTGACCCATCACCCTTGATCACCCCCTGGGAGGTGAGGGACAAGCGGTAGAAAATAGATGGATGGATGAATGTGTATATCAGATGCCAGAATCTTCGTTAAGACATCTCTGTGTGGGGTTTGCATGTTCTCCCTGTGCATGCAGGGGTTTTCTCCAGGTACTCCGGCTGCCTCCCACATTCCCAAAATATGCATGTAAGGTTAATTGAAGACTCTAAATTGTCAATAGCTATAAATGTGAGTGTGAATAGTTGTTTGCTTATATGTGCTCTGTGATTGGCTGGCGACCAGTATAGGGTGTATCGCCGTCTCTTGCCTGAAATCAGCTGGGATAGGTTCCAGCTTACCCACAACACTAATGAGGATAAGTGATATAGAAAATGCCATCCATCCATCCATCTTCCTCCGCTTATCCGATGTCGGGTCGCGGGGGCAGCAGCCTAAGCAGGGAAACCCAGACTTCCCTCTCCCCAGCCACTTCGTCCAGCTCCTCCCGGGGGATCCCGAGGCGTTCCCAGGCCAGCCGGGAGACATAGTCTTCCCAATGTGTCCTGGGTCTTCCCCGTGGTCCCCTACCGGTTGGACGTGCCCTAAACACCTCCCGAGGGAGGCGTTCGGGTGGCATCCTGACCAGATGCCCGAACCACCTCGTCTGGCTCCTCTCGATGTGGAGGAGCAGTGGCTTTACTTTGAGTCCTTCTTCACCACAACGGACCGATACAGCGTCCGCATTACTGAAGACGCCGCACCGATCCGCCTGTCGATCTCACGGTCCACTTTTCCCTCACTCGTGAACAAGACTCCTAGGTACTTGAACTCCTCCACTTGGGGCAGGGTCTCCTCCCCAACCCGGAGATGGCACTCCACCCTTTTCCGGGCAAGAACCATGGACTCGGACTTGGAGGTGCTGATTCTCATCCCAGTCGCTTCACACTGGGCTGCGAACCGATCCAGTGAGAGCTGAAGATCCTGGCCAGATGAAGCCATCAGGACCACATCATCTGCAAAAAGCAGAGACCTAATCCTGCAGCCACCAAACCAGATCCCCTCAACGCCCTGACTGCGCCTAGAAATTCTGTCCATAAAAGTTATGAACAGAATCGGTGACAAAGGGCAGCCTTGGCGGAGTCCAACCCTCACTGGAAACGTGTCCGACTTACTGCCGGCGATGCGGACCAAGCTCTGGCACTGATCGTACAGGGAGCGGACAGCCACAATCAGACAGTCCGATACCCCATACTCTCTGAGCACTCCCCACAGGACCTCCCGAGGGACACGGTCGAATGCCTTCTCCAAGTCCACAAAGCACATGTAGACTGGTTGGGTAAACTCCCATGCATCCTCAAGGACCCTGCCGAGAGTATAGAGCTGGTCCACAGTTCCACGACCAGGACGAAAACCACACTGTTCCTCCTGAATCCGAGGTTCGACTATCCGGCGTAGCCTCCTCTCCAGTACACCCGAATAGACCTTACCGGGAAGGCTGAGGAGTGTGATCCCACGATAGTTGGAACACACCCTCCAGTTCCCCTTCTTAAAGAGAGGAACCACCACCCCGGTCTGCCAATCCAGAGGTACTGTCAGAGCCTTAAGGATCATCCACCCCCGGGGCCTTGCCACCGAGGAGCTTCTTAACTACCTCAGCAACCTCAGCCCCAGAAATAGGAGAGCCCACCACAGATTCCCCAGGCACTGCTTCCTCATAGGAAGACGTGTCGGTGGGATTGAGGAGGTCTTCGAAGTATTCCCTCCACCGATCCACAACATCCGCAGTCGAGGTCAGCAGAACACCATCCGCACCATACACGGTGTTGATAGTGCACTGCTTCCCCTTCCTGAGGCGGCGGATGGTGGTCCAGAATCGCTTCGAAGCCGTCCGGAAGTCGTTTTCCATGGCCTCGCCGAACTCTTCCCATGTCCGAGTTTTTGCCTCCGCGACCGCTGTAGCCGCACACCGCTTGGCCTGTCGGTACCTGTCTGCTGCCTCCGGAGTCCCATGAGCCAAAAGAACCAGATAGGACTCTTTCTTCAGCTTGACGGCATCCCTCACCGCCAGTGTCCACCAACGGGTTCTAGGATTACCGCCACGACAGGCACCAACTACCTTGCGGCCACAGCTCCAATCAGCCGCCTCGACAATAGAGGCGCGGAACATGGTCCACTCGGACTCAATGTCCAGCACCTCCCTCGTGACATGTTCAAAGTTCTTCCGGAGGTGGGAATTGAAACTCTCTCTGACAGGAGACTCTGCCAGACGTTCCCAGCAGACCCTCACAATGCGTTTGGGCCTGCCAGGTCTGTCCGGCATCCTCCCCCACCATCGTAGCCAACTCACCACCAGGTGGTGATCGGTAGAAAGCTCCGCCCCTCTCTTCACCCGAGTGTCCAAAACATGAGGCCGCAAATCCAATGACACAACCACAAAGTCGATCATGGAACTGCGGCCTAGGGTGTCCTGGTGCCAAGTGCACATATGGACACCCTTATGCTTGAACATGGTGTTTGTTATGGACAATCTGTGACGAGCACAAAAGTCCAATAACAAAACACCACTCGGGTTCAGATCCGGGCGGCCATTCTTCCCAATCACGCCTCTCCAGGTTTCACTGTCGTTGCCAACATGAGCATTGAAGTCACCCAGTAGGACATGGGAATCACCCGGGGGAGCACTTTCCAGTACTCCCTCGAGTGTATCCAAAAAGGGTGGGTACTCTGAACTGCTGTTTGGTGCGTAAGCACAAACAACAGTCAGGACCCGTCCCCCCACCCGAAGGCAGAGGGAGGCTACCCTCTCGTCCACCGGGTTAAACTCCAACGTGCAGGCTTTGAGTCGGGGGGAAACAAGAATTGCTACCCCAGCTCGTCGCCTCTCACTGCGTGCAACGCCAGTGTGGAAGAGAGTCCAGCCCCTCCCGAGAGAACTGGTTCCAGAGCCCTTGCTGTGCGTCGAAGTGAGTCCGACTATATCCAGCCGGAACTTCTCTACCTCGCGCACAAGCTCAGGCTCCTTCCCCCCCAGCGAGGTGACGTTCCACGTCCCAAGAGCTAGCTTATGTAGCCGAGGATCGGACCTCCAAGTGCCCTGCCTTCGGCTTCCGCCCAGCTCACAATGCACCCGACCTCTATGGCCCCTCCCATGAGTGGTGAGCCCATTGGAGGGGGGACCCACGTAGCCTCTTCGGGCTGTGCCCGGCCGGGCCCCATGGGGACAGGCCCGGCCACCAGGCGCTCACCATCGTGCCCGAACTCCGGGCCTGGCTCGTAGTGGACTTGAAGTGGGTGTGGCATGGATGATTGTTTGGCGCCCAATAAAAGACTTGATGGAGGGGGGCCCCGGTGACCCGCGTCCGGGCGAGGGAAATCTGAGTCCTCGTTGTTTCCTTTCCATAGAAGTCTTTGAGCTGCTCTTTGTCTGATCCCTCACCTAGGACCTGTTTGTCTTGGGAGACCCTACCAGGGGGCATGAAAGCCCCCGGACAACATAGCTCCTAGGATCATTGGGACACGCAAACTCCTCTACCACGGTAAGGTGGCAGCTCATAATCAGAAGGATATACTGTTTTTGCTAAATGAAAAATATTGAAATTCCTAGATTTTTCATAACAGCTTCCACCCAAATGTATGTCCTAATAGTGTACATATTTGAGTTGAGTCAACTAAAAAGCTTTAGAAAAGCAGGCTGAATTCCATATCCTACATTTAATAGATTACAGCACTAGATGGGAATTCCTCAGCAAGTATAAAAAAATGTTTGCCTACTAGAACGTCTGTGGGACTGTCATCTTAATGAAAGCTCACAAAGCGGGGCCACTGGCTACTAAAATACCAAGGTTAATCTTGATTAAGGACCTTTCCGAGCCTTAAAAAGCATATTTAACATAAAACAGCCTTCAAAAAGGAGTCAGGCTTGATGCTGAAATGTAATATATAAAATATTGCTCTGGATGGCCAAGTATCCCAACGCTTGAATCCAACGTATTAAAGAGATTAAAAAAGAAAAACATTAGAAATAAACATGCCACTTAAAAGGCTTCATCCGACTTCCTGTTACCCTTCTGCCCAATTTAATATTCATTTAAGCAAAGCAACTTTCATCAATATATATTTAAGAGGGCAGGTGAGTGCTTTAGCAGAGCATATGATAATGTATTTGCAGCCGTCATTCCCAGCATCACATTAACACTGCTTCACTATCATTTATTTAACACTTCTCTGTAAACTTTTAGCTTGTATGAAGCATGAAGTTCACGTATGGAAAACTCAAGCCATGTATAGTATTAAAGTCCATTCAAAGTAGACCTAATATGCAAAACCAACCTTTTTTTTTACCTGTTAGTACCTTTTTT
The DNA here is from genome assembly GCF_033978785.1 of Entelurus aequoreus. NCBI lineage: Eukaryota > Metazoa > Chordata > Actinopteri > Syngnathiformes > Syngnathidae > Entelurus > Entelurus aequoreus. The sequence continues at coordinate 54,090,277 of NC_084733.1, forward strand.
TTGTATATTTTTGTTATGTCATACTGGGGAAGGAGACGGCACGACAACAGGATATCAAGCTCAACAGATTTATTGTGTGCTTGATGAGTGAATGGAGTGTGTATGCTACTATGTGTTTGCATGAGAAACTATGTGTGTGAATTTCACCATATGAATACCGTAAGGTTTGTTGAGGTGCGTGTTGAATGAAAAGCGTCCAAGTCCAAAGAGAATAATCCAAGAGGGGTCCAAAGTCCAAGCGGGGTCGGGGCAGGAGGTCGAAATCCGAAAATCCAAAACTGGGTCAAGGATCGGAGAGAGCAAGCAGAGTCCAGGAGGGAAATATGACAGCGGAGGGATACAGCGAGGTTGGGACACGGGCACTGTGGGGCAAAACGAAAGACAACACTGGGATCAGGAAATGAGGCACAAGGAAATAGGCAAACGAGCGAGAGCTGGAGGTTAGTCGGAGACGTGAAGCTTACTGCGAGCAGAGCGACGTTCCGACGACGATGAGTCAACTTCGAAGGTTCTTATACTGTCGTCCCTCATCAAATCCAGGTGCTTTGGGTGTAGATTGCCTCCGGCTGCGGCGGAGTGTGGGCGTGGTCTGCTTGATGAGCGCGGCGGCGTGTCTGGTGCTCTCAGCGGAGCTTCTGAGCGCTGCTGCAGAAGAGGGAAGCACGGAACGTGTGTGCGCCGTAACAGTGCCCCCCCCCCCCCCCCCCCCCCCCCCCCCTTATGCGAAGCCCCCGACGAGCGCCGAAGAGCTCCAGGGTTGGCCTGATAGAATTCTTTAAGAAGTTCGGGGTCAGCAAGGTATGAAGCAGGAACCCAAGACCTGTCCTCAGATCCATAACCCTCCCAATCTACCAAATAAACCAACCCCCTCCCCTGTCGACGGACCCCGAGGATCTCTTTGACAGTCCAAACAGGATCACCAGTGTCCAAAATTCTAGGAGGGGGAGGGATGGGGTCGGGGGGTGAGAGTGGGGAACTAGCAACCGGCTTTATCTGGGAAACATGGACTACAGGGTGTCTTTTAACTGAAGATGGCAAAGCTAACCTGACTGCAACAGGGTTGATGATCTTCTCAATAGTGAAGGGGCCTACAAAACGGGGGGCGAGTTTACGTGATGGTACCTGAAGGTGAAGGTCTTTGGAACGTAGCAGTACTTGCTGGCCAGGAGAGTAAACGGGGGCCTTAATGGTTGGCACTGTTACACATTCTTTCCGAAGATTTTAGTAGCGAACCACGGGCTGCCTTCCATACCTGATGGCACTTCTTGATATGCTTGCGAGAAGAAGACACAGATGCTTCCATCTCCTGTTGGGGAAACATAGGGGGTTGGTAACCAAGAGAGCACTCAAATGGTGATAATCCCGTGGCTGAACTCTTCATGGAGTTATAAGCAAATTCGACCCATGGCATGAACTTGCTCCAGGAGGATGGTTGTCGGGTGGAAATGCATCGCAGCATGGTCTCCACACTCTGGTTAGCTCTTATAGGCCTGACCATTACTCTGCGGATGATAACCAGAAGTGAGACTGACAGTGGCCCCAATTCCCTTACAGAAGGCCTGCCACACTCTGGATGTGAACTGGGGACCACGGTCCGAGACAATGTCCACCGGGATGCCATGTTGTTTAACAATATCAGTGGTAAGATGGTCAGCAGTTTTAGAGGAATATGGGAGTTTAGGAAGGGGAACAAAATGTGCGGCTTTAGAAAATCGGTCAATGAAGGTGAGTATGGTGGTATTACCTTGGGATGGGGGAAAACCAGTAATGAAATCCATAGATATGTGAGACCATGGGCGACTGGGGACGGGAAGAGGACACAGCAGTCCTGCCGGCGGTCTGTGGGATGGTTTATTTTGTGCACAAGTACTGCAAGCGGCGATAAACTCACGGGTATCCTTAGCTATGGATGGCCACCAAAACCGCCGGCGGATGAAGGAAAGAGTGCGTTGAAATCCCGGATGGCAGGAGAAGACACTGGAATGTCCCCACTCCAAAACTTGAGGACGAATTTCCCCATGAACAAATAATTTGTTGAGGTCCGCCACCTGGTCCCGGTCTCTCTTTCAAGGAGTCTTGGACAAGACCCTCCACTTACCAAATGAAAATGCCGATAATCCTGGAGGGTGGAAGGATGGTTTCCTCTAGGGTCTTGTCGGTGTTTTCTTCCGAGAACTGGCGAGAGAGTGCATCAGCTTTGGTGTTACAGGATCCGAGTCTGAAAGAAAGAACATAATTGAAGCGGCCAAAAAACTGGGACCAATGGGCCTGCCGATCATTGAGTCTCTTGGCTGATCGGACATGAAGATTTCGGTGATCAGTAAGAACCTGAAACTGATGTTTAGCATCTTCCAACCAATGTCTCCACTCCCTTAATGCCTCATAAACAGCAAGTAACTCCCGGTTACCAGTATCATAATTACGCTCAGCAGGGGATAAACGTCTAGAAAAAAATGCACAAGGGTGGATCTTGCTGTCCTGCTTGGAGCGTTGCGAAAGGACTGCCCCAACTCCTGAATCAGATGCATCAACCTCAACAATGAAGGGACAGTCTCGATCCGGATACACAAGGATGGGAGCAGAGATGAAGCTCCTCTTCAGGCACCAAAATGCCATACCTGCTTCCCGGTTCCACTGTAAAGGTCTGCTGGTTGATGTAAGTGCATGAAGGGGTGCGGTCAACTTACTGAAATCCCTGATAAATCGTCTGTAAAATCCAGCGAATCCCAGAAAACAACGTAATTCGGTACGAGTAGAGGGTTGAGGCCATTCCACCACTGCCGTCACCTTTTTGGGGTCAGCCTTGATGTGTCCCTTTTCAATGACAAAACCGAGAAACTCAACTGACGAGGAATGAAACTCACATTTTTCAGCCTTGACAAATAGGCGGTTCTCCAGTAAACGCTGAAGAACGAGACGGACGTGGTGCTGGTGTTCCTGAGGGTTTTTGGAAAAAATTAGTACGTCATCCAGGTAGACCACCACAAATCGATCAATCATATCCCTAAGAATGTCATTGACAAGGGCCTGAAAAACAGCGGGAGCATTGGTCAGTCCAAAAGGCATAACTTTATATTCAAAATGACCCAGGTGAGTATTAAATGCAGTCTTCCACCCATCTCCCTCCCTGATGCGGACCAGATGATATGCTTTGCGAAGATCTAACTTGGAGAAGATGGTGGCAGGGGTGAGAGGTTCAAAGGATGAATTAAGCAGGGGTAGAGGATACTTGTTCTTAATGGTGATACCGTTCAGTTGATGGTAGTCGATGCAGGGACGAAGTGACCCATCCTTCTTGGTCACAATGACAAATCCAGCGGCAACAGGTGACTTAGATGGTCTGATGATTCCAGAAGCAAGGGACTCAGAGATGTAATCTTTCATAGCTTGTTTTTCAGGGAGAGACAAGTTATACAATCGACTGCTGGGGAGAGCTGCATTAGGGATGAGGTCGATAATGCAGTCGTAAGGTCTGTGAGGTGGAAGAGACAAGGCTTGTTCCTTACTGAATACGGTGGCTAAATCGTGGTAATCTTTGGGGACTCGGGAGAGGTCCACCGGTGGTGACACTGGTCTAGGGCTTTCGGAATGAACTACAGCAGATTTGAGACAATGAGCATGGCAGTGATTACTCCAATTCAGAATCTTGCCAGTAGACCCGAAGATGTGGGGATCATGTTGAACGAGCCAAGATCGGCCTAGGACGAGGGGGGCTACTGGAGCGTCCAAAACCCAGAAGCTGATGATCTCTGTGTGGTTGCCAGAAAGTGTAAGGGACAATGGTTTAGTGCGGTACTTGATAGGACCCAAAGGGTGACCATCTAGAGCCTGGGCAGAGACAAAAATTTCTAAAAGGTATTAGTGGAATACATTTTTCTTGGGCGTACCAGGTATGCGTCCATGAACAACGTCCTAGCTTCTCAGGTCAAGCTTGCGGGGAACAAAATACTGGGGTTCCTCCTGGAGGGAGTCGTGGGGATAGTAGTTTGGCTCACCAGGATCCCCTTGACTGGTGAGCTCGATCCTTTTGACCGAACAGTGCAGTCGTGTATCTGATGATCTGCCCGACCACAGTATAGACAGAGTCGAAGTTGGAACCTCCGTTCTCGTTCCTCAAAAAATAGTTGGGACCTGCCAATCTGCATGGGTTCTTGAGGTGTGGTAAGAACCGGTCTTACGGTGACAGGACTTCGGATGAAGGAACGGTTAGTAGACCCAGAGACTCTAGCAGAAGCTGTGCTGCCAAAGCTGCTCTCCCTCTCCGCCTCACGTTCCATAAGTCTTTGGTCGAAAAGAAGGGCTAACTCAATGAGGTCTTGACAGTTAGCAGGTCTTTCTCGCAACAAACCGTCCTTAATAGAGTCATTAAGTCCTCTACAATAAGCGCTTTGAAGTGCCGTGTCGTCCCATCCACTCTCTGCCGCCAGGATTCTAAACTCTAAAAGGTATAAGTAGACCGCATGGAATGTAGTCTGGAAGCGGCGTCTCCGCCATTAGCAGGATGGTCGAATACTGCCAAAAATTCTTTGCGAAAAGCCGCAAAATTGGTGTTAATTCCTGAATCCTTGCTGAGAGCAGACGTGGCCCACTTCAATGCTGGTCCCGATAATAGGGAAAATACAAAGGCAATCTTAGCACAGTCATTAGCATAACGTGAAGGTTGGTGTAGAAACATGAACTCACATTGAACCAAGAAGCCACGACAGTCTTCAAAATTTCCTTCAAAATCTTTAGGGCTTGCTATCTTAGGTTCCCTGAGGGGTGTAGCTCCCCCGGTGGCGAGTGTATTGGGTGGGCAAATGACAGGTGTGGGGGTTGTCACCTGACCAGTGCTGAGGTTGTCGATTCTGGACAATAGGCTGGCGAAAACAAAGTCCAATTTGTCCTTCAGGGGGGAAAAACGGATCTGGTGTTGTTGGATGGCAGACTGGAGTGGAGACAAGTCTGTAATGGGGGAAGTCCTAGCCAGGGGTCCAGGCGAAGACTTAGGAGTGCCGTCTGGTTCCATTGTGGTCGGAACATACTGTTGTGTCGTACTGGGGAAGGAGACGGCACGACAACAGGATATTAAGTTCAACAGGTTTATTGTGTGCTTGATGAGTGAATGGAGTGTGTATGCTACTATGTGTTTGCATGAGAAACTATGCGTGTGAATTTCACCATATGAATACCGTAAGGTTTGTTGAGGTGCATGTTGAATGAAAAGCGTCCAAGTCCAAAGGGAATAATCCAAGAGGGGTCCAAAGTCCAAGCGGGGTCGGGGCAGGAGGTCGAAATCCGAAAGTCCAAAACTGGGTCAAGGATCGGGGAGAGCAAGCAGAGTCCAGGAGGGAAATATGACAGCGGAGGGATACAGCGAGATTGGGACACAGGCACTGTGGGGCAAAACGAAAGACAACACTGGGATCAGGAAATGAGGCACAAGGAAATAGGCAAACGAGCGAGAGCTGGAGGGAAGTCAGAGACGTGAAGCTTACTGCGAGCAGAGCGACGTTCCGACGACGATGAGTCAACTTCGAAGGTTCTTATACTGTCGTCCCTCATCAAATCCAGGTGCGTTGGGTGTAGATTGCCTCCGGCTGCGGCGGAGTGTGGGCGCGGTCTGCGTGATGAGCGCGGGGGCGTGTCTGGTGCTCTCAGCGGAGCTTCTGAGCGCTGCTGCAGAAGAGGGAAGCACGGAACGCGCCGTAACAATTTTGGATCTACGCAAGTCCCAAAAATGAGAAATCCAAACATGGAGGCATGGCAGAGATATGTATAAAGCAATCTTGTCTTCTTTTATTTATTTATACTTTACACTAAGTTTTTACATCTGTGTTTGTAAATACATTTTAATATCTGTATTTATTTGTAATGTGTAAATATTTTTACTATATTTTATATTTATAACTAAGCAATTTTTCTGTCTGTTAGTTTTACTCTTGTATTGATTATATATTCATTGATTTTATTATATAATTGATTTTATCTTGTATTTTCTATTTATTATAGTCATTACGATCCAATTTTTCTGTTATTTTTTTACAATTGTATTATGTATTCATTCATTTTAATATATGTATGTTTTCTGTTTTTATTTTAAATTTATTATTTTTATCACTATATGTTGAGTAAATGTGATCTCATTGTTATTAATGCTGTTTCTGTGTATCATGAGAAGAGAGGCTTGCCGTTGTTGTTATGCGCCTCCAATAGGTTATATACGGTAGTGCCGGTTCATCCGCGCTATCGTCACGTGATCTCTTCCGGTTCACTGCGCGCCAGGAAATGACGTGACACACACACAGAAAAGTTCGATGGAGTTGTGTTCTATTTTCCACAGTTACCGATGTTTTGTTTCCCGGTGCTGTGAGGCATTGTACTGAACCATCCTTAAAATAAACCATCATCTTTCATATATATACAACTGGAGTATTCATTGAAGATGAGTGAAGAAGGAAGAAACCCAACAGGTTATGGGCCCAGACGTGCTACGGGAGGAAGATGGCAGCGCCTGATCTTCGATGGAGACGAGGACAACTACGAACTTTGGGAAGTAAAATTTCTTGGTCACATGAGACTTGAACGTTTAAAGGACACAATACTTTCCTCTGGTGAGGTGGACCCAGAGAAGAATGCAGAATGCTTTGCAGAGCTAATCCAGTTCCTAGACGACAAAAGTATGTCGTTGGTGATGAGAGACGCTGCTGACGATGGTCGCAAAGCACTACAAATTTTACGGCGCCATTATGCCAGTGATGGTAAGCCAAGAATTATTTCCCTGTACAACGAATTGTGTTCCCTGAAGAAAGACTCAGAAGAAACTATTACAGACTACATCATTAGAGCCGAAAAGATAGTGACTTCTTTAAGAAATACAAAGCAAGTAATAAGCAATGAGTTGAGCATTGCTATGGTTCTGCGGGGCCTACTGGAACCATACAAACCATTCGTCATTCACATGACAGAGCAACGATGAAGTGACTTTTGTGGAGTTCAAGAGCAAACTACGAAGCTACGAAGAAACAGAGAAATTTGAACACAAACCAAAATCAGACAACGTAATGAAAGTGGACATAGCGTCAGCAACCTGTTATGGATGTGGGAATCGTGGACATTTTGCGAAAAATTGTCCCCACAAAACAATACCAAAGTGGTGCAACTACCACCGAAGCACAACACATACAGACGCGACGTGCAGAAGAAAAACCAAGCCTGACTCTGCTAAACAAACTATGGAGAAAGAAGAACATTCAAAGGAAATTGGCACCTCCTTTGTGTTCCAAGCCAGTCATTTGGTGCTTCCAGACGGCATCAAACAAAATGGACTGATGGTGGACTGTGGGGCGACGTCACACATAATCACTGAGAAGAGCAAATTCACACGATTTGATGAGACTTTTAACCCAAACAAACACTACATGGAGTTGGCCGATGGAACAAGGAAGAACAACGTGGCGCTGAAGAGAGGCGATGCAGTGGTTCTTCTACGCAACACAGAGGGGAGAAGCGTCCCCATCACACTGAAGAACGCCTTGTTCATCTCAACCTACCCACAAGACTTCATGTCGGTGAAAGCAGCCACGACTAATGGAGCTCAAGTGATCTTCGGAGAAGAACAAAACCGGCTCATCACGAAAGAAGGAAACACCTTCAAGATAGAAGTACACGAGAGACTGTACTACCTCAAAACGGTAAACCATCAAAAACCGTATGATGATTCTGTGCATGACATGATGTCAAAAAACAAAGTGAATCTATGTTGTGATGTGAAAACATGGCACGAGATCTTGGGGCACTGCAATGTGAATGATGTGTTGAAACTTCAAAATGTTGTGACAGGCATGACAGTTACAGGAGATGCAAAAATAGAATGTGACATTTGTACACAAGGAAAATTCACTAACACTAGGAACAAATTACCTGATGTCAAAGCTAGTACACCCCTAGAGCTGGTGCACACTGACCTGGCCGGTCCCATTGACCCCATTGGATTAGAAGGGCATAAATATTCAGTCTCATTTACTGATGATTATTCAGGGGCAGTATTTGTTTACTTCTTGAAAAATAAGAGTGAAACTACCCTTGCGACAGAGAAGTTCATTGCAGACGTTTCCCCATATGGCAACGTAAAATGTATGCGCTCAGATAATGGAACTGAGTTCACTGGAAACGTTTTTCAAACACTTTTGAGAGAGAAAGGTATCAGACATGAAACCTCATCACCTTATTCTCCTCATCAAAACGGTACAGCTGAAAGACAGTGGCGAACACTGTTTGAAATGGCAAGGTGTATGCTACTAGAAAAAGAGTTACCAAAAACATTATGGCCTTACGCTGTTCAAAGTGCCGCCCACATTCGGAACAGATGTTACAATGACAGAACAAAGAACACACCATATTTCATGCTAACTGGAAAGAAGCCCAACATTTAAAAAATGTGGGTGTTTGGCTCGGAGTGTTACGCATACACTCACAGTCACAAACTTGAACCAAGGTGTGAGAAAGGAGTATTTGTGGGCAAATAGTAAAAATAGTCCAGCATACTTGGTCTATGATCCACAGTCAAGAAAGGTGTCAAAACACACACTGGTAAAATTCACCAAAAAGAACACTGCAGAAAAAGAGACACAAACAAATGCGTATGACTTGGAAATCCCAGATTGCGAAAGCAATGAAACCAAACTACCTGACACTGCGTCAGAAAAATCAGTGAGCATCGAAAATCAAACTGTAGCTCAAAATGATGTTGCGAAACACAAACTCTGGATGTAGAGGAGGATGTGGTGTTAGATGATGCCACAACTAACACAGAGACTAGAACAGAACAAAGAGGTCGTTACCCAAAGAGAGAGAGAATTGTTCCTCCAAAATACTTAGAGGAATATGTAACAAACATTGATGATATTAATGAAAGCCATGACGTTAATGATCACTGTTGCAGGGCAGTGTGTGGAGTCCCACAGACGTATAAAGACACCCTGATGTCATCAGAGGCAGCCAGCTGGGAAAAAGCCATGAAAGACGAGTTGGCATCTCTCAAAGAAAATGACACATTTGAACTAACAACATTAGCAAAAGGGAAAAATACAGTAGGCGGAAAGTGGGTTTATGCCCTCAAAGAAAACACAGAGAAAGGACAGCTTTTCAAAGCTAGATATGTTGCCAAAGGATACAGTCAAACTAAAGGTATAGATTATCAAGAAACATTTGCACCAACCGCAGACATTACTTCTGTGCATGCATTGATGCAAATAGCTGTCCAAAATGACCTCACCATCCACCAGATGGATGTGAAAACGGCATATTTACATGCCCCCATTGATGAAGAGATATTCCTAGAACAACTAGAAGGTTTTCAGAAAACATCGGACACAAGTGAAAAACTAGTATTTAGGTTGAAGAAATCAATCTATGGCCTAAAACAATCAGGAAGAAATTGGTACAAACTTTTAATGACCACTGAGAGCAAAACAATTTCAAAAGAAACCTATCTGATCATTGTGTCTACCAAAAACAAACAGAAAATGAAACAGTCATTGTTATCATCTGGGTGGACGACCTGATCATTGCCGCAAGTAGCAAAGAAGCACTTGAGCAATTCAAAGACACAATGAAAGCCAAATTCAACATGAAAGACCTGGGGATATCTTATTTTCTGGGTATTCATTTTGAACACAAACAGAATGAAATCAAAATGGATCAAAAGATGTACATACAAAAGATGCTTGAAAGATTTGGCATGTCAGAATGCAAACCTAGAAGCACTCCTTCTGAACAGAAAGTAGAACTGAGCATTACAAATGAAAATGAGTGTGACACTACCGAGGTGGTAAACCCCAAAGAATACCGTGAAATCATTGGTAGTTTGATCTATGCCATGACCTGCACCAGACCAGATATCAGCTGGATTGTTGGTAGGTTATCACAAACATTGGCAAAGCCAACAGCACAGGATCTAGTTGCTGCCAAACATGTGCTAAGGTATCTCAAGGGTACACATGACTTTGAACTAAGTTTCAAGAAAAGTGAGGAAGGCCTCAACCTGATTGCATTCAGCGATTCAGACTGGGCATCATCAGTGGAAGACCGACGCAGCACTAGTGGATATTGTTTCGGTCTAACAAAACAAGGTCCAGCTATATCCTGGAAATCAAAGAAACAACCAACAGTTGCATTGTCAACTTGTGAAGCTGAATATATTGGCTAATCCACCACTACACGAGAAAGTATTTATATCACCCAACTGTTGAGTGGCATGGACAAATGTTTGTATGATTGTACAACAATTCATGGAGACAATCAAGGGGCTCTTTTGTTGAGCAAAAATCCAGTTAATAGACAGAGGTCCAAACATATTGATGTTAAATATAATTTCATTCGTGAGGCACTCACTGAAAAGAAAATGTCATTAGTTTACTGTCCTACAGAAGACATGGTTGCAGACATTTCAACAAAACCTACTACAAGAGACAAGATTGACAAATTCAAATTATTCTTTTTTGGAAACTAATGTGTTTCACTGTTTCATGGTCATGAGATCAAGGGGGGGTGTTGAGTAAATGTGATCTCATTGTTATTAATGCTGTTTCTGTGTATCATGAGAAGAGAGGCTTGCCGTTGTTGTTATGCGCCTCCAATAGGTTATATACGGTAGTGCCGGTTCATCCGCGCTATCGTCACGTGATCTCTTCCGGTTCACTGCGCGCCAGGAAATGACCTGACACACACACAGAAAAGTTTGATGGAGTTGTGTTCTATTTTCCACAGTTACCGATGTTTTGTTTCCCGGTGCTGTGAGGCATTGTACTGAACCATCCTTAAAACAAACCATCATCTTTCATATTGTCACATGGGGGGGTCGCAGCTGGCTGCGGGGTTGTTCCTCCAATGCAAAAAACGGCTCCGGACGACAGCGTGAAGGTGAGCTTGGATTTATTCAACATAAATCACTCAAACTACCATCAAAAAAGCAAACAATAAAGCAAAAAGGCAAGCGTGCCAAAAACACAAATGAAGCTGCTACTGAGCAGAAGCTATGACGTGGACTATGAAAACTTACTTGTTCAGCAAGGGACATGAACCGATGTGACAAAGACAATGAACGCAGAACGAGTGAACAGAAAGAAATACTTAAATAACAGACATGATTAACAACAGGTGCGTGACTCAAAACGTGAAACAGGTGCGTGACATGACAGGTGAAAACTAATGGGTGACCATGGAACCCAAACCAAACAAGGAAGTGAAACCAGGAACTAAGAAAGTGTCCAAAAAAACCAAACAGCACATAGCCAAAACAAAAACATGATAAACAGACATGACACATATATATACAACTGGAGTATTCCTTGAAGATGAGTGAAGAAGGAAGAAACCCAACACTATACAATGTTTCTGTTAATTTATTTACTCTTTTTGTTTTTTGCGTATTGGTTCATTTTAGTATTTGCATTTTTTTATTTTATATTTATATTTATCATTAAACAATGTTAAATGCTACTCTTGTATGATATATTTATTGTAATCTCTTTATTTGTAAATAACTTGTTTTTAATTTCTATGTATGCCTTTAAAATTCAGGGAACTTGGAGCACCAACTGCAAAATCTACGTAAAGATGAATGGAAATCCACAAGCAAGAGTCCTAGTTGTCAAAGACATCAAGGATCTGGACCAATATCAGAACTCCCAGCAACCACAACAACAACGATAATGGAGTCTGACGGAAAAAAAACATTGACATTTGATGACAAAATTACAAAATCAAAGTTGGGACAATGTATACAGTGAAAATTATGTTGATGATGCATATGGTATTTTTTTAATACTTTCATGATGCTTTATGACAACAATTGAAACAACTTAGAAAGAAGCAAAAGAAAAATAATTAACCATGGATGACAAAAGGACAGAAAAATGCTTGCAAAAAGACGAATACATTATAAAGAACATTTATAACACAAAGATCTGCAGAAGCAGAAAACAAGTACAAAATGTATAAGAACAAGCTAATAGGCATACTACGAACATGTAGGAAATAATATTACAGTCAATTATTGGACTAGAACAAAAAGAATATGAGAGCAACATGGAGCATCCTAAATAGCATTATTAAAAATGGTGCTAAGAAGGATTATCCTAAATACTTCTCAGATGGAAATGTACAAAATGAAAATATGAACAAAGTAGTTGAAAGCTTCAGTATGTACTTTGTGAACATTGGACCAAATCTGGAGGAAAAGATTGCAGATCCCGAATCAGTTGAGGACTTGAATGACACTGTAGACAGAAACCCCAACTATATGTTCCTCAAAAGTGTGACAAAAGAGGAAATAAACAATGTTGTGAACAAATGTAAATCCAAGACCTCAACTAATTGTAACGAAATTGATATGAAAACGATAAAAAAGGTTATTGAAGAGATTTTAGAACCTTTAATATATATTAGAAACCTCTCATTTCAAACAGGCAAATTCCCAGATAAAATGAAAATAGCAAAAGTCGTACCAATTTATAAGACAGGAGACAAACACCAGTATACAAACTACAGAACTGTTTCAGTACTTCCACAATCTTCTAAAATTATTTTTAAAATGTTTGACAACAGATTAGACAAATTCATAAATAAAAATGAAACACTCACAGACAACCAATACGGATACAGAGCCAACATCTCAACATCAATGGCATTAATCGAAAAAACGGAGATCACCAATGCAATAGATAGCAAAAAATGTGCTGCTGCAATGTCTGTGGATTTAACAAAAGCATTTGACACAATTAATCATAACATCTTAATAAACAAATTAGAAATGTATGGAATCAGAGTGTTGGTCTTGAACTGGGTTAGACGCTACTTAACCAACAGGAAGCAATACGTGAAGATAGGCGAACACACGTCTGCAGAGCTGAAAATAATTTGTGGTGTATTTCAGGGATCAATACTTGGACCAAAATTGTTCAATCTTTATATACTGAGTGTAAACGACATTAGAAAAGTTTCAAAGGACTTAAAGTTAGTATTATTTGCTGATGATACAACTGTGTTTTGTTCAGGAGAGAACACACAGAAGCTAATACAAATAATAACAGAAGAAATTAATAAATTAAAGAGATGGTTTGACAAAAACAGACTATCTTTGAATCTCAATAAAAGTAAAATAATGCTATTTGGTAACAGTAGAAGAGAAAGTCAAACACAAATACAAATAGACGGAGTAGATATTGAAAGCGTAAAAGAAAACATATTTTTGGGTGTAATAATAGATGACAAAATAAACAGGAAACCTCATGTAAAAAATATACAACATAAAGTAGCAAGAAACACGTCAATAATGAATAAAGTAAAACATGTTCTGGACCAAAAATCGCTTCATATTCTCTACTGCTCGCTAGTGTTACCATATTTGAGTTATTGTGTAAAAATATGGGGAAACAACTACAAAAGTGCGCTTCATACACTAACGATGTTACAAAAAAGATCAATTAGACATAATGTTGGATATAGAGAACATACAAACACTCTATTTATTTAATCAAAAATATTGAAATTCAATGATTTGGTGCATTTGCAAACAGCTAAAATTATGTACAAAGCAAACTATAACCTGCTACCCAAGAATGTACAACAATTATTCTCAACAAAAGAGGAGAAATATAACCTTTGAGAAAAATCTAATTTAAAAGATTTGTATGCTCGCACAACACTTAAAACCTTTAGCATATCCGTATATGGAATTAAATTATGGAATGGATTAACCAAAGAAATCAAACAGAGCACCAATATGATTCAGTTTAAGAGACTGTTAAAACGACAAGTGTTCACAAAGTACACAGAACAATAATTATGACGAACATCTTTAAACTTTTTTACTTTTTTAGATAATTATTATTTATGTATTTAATATTTGTTTACTTACTATGGTATATTAATTATTTATTTTTTTATTTATTCACTGTTCTGTTACAGAGAACAAGGAAATGGGATAAATTTGCTATGATATGAAAAGGGGTAGGATTAAATCAGATCGGCTTCTTCCTACTCCTTTTCGGACATGCTGTAATGAAACAACTGGAAATATGTGATGCACTACATTGTATTGTATGCATGTTCGAAATAAACTGAAATTGAACTGAATGTTTCTGATCTGATATTTAAGTACTTTTGTTTTACTCATGCATTTTTTGTATTAATGTATTTTATACTGTGCATTTATATAGTTTTAAAATAATAATTTCAATTTTATATGTTTATGACTATAATGTTTCTGTAAATGTTCACCTTTTTATTTATTCATATGTGTATTTTATTTATTTATGGAATACATGACACTTGTATTATTCTTGTTTTCTCTATTAGAAAATGTTAAACCCCAAAAGTGAACATATGTTCAGAAATTGCTAAGACATGTGAAAGGAGTTGGATAAAATAAATTCTGCTTCTTCCTACTCTTTTTCGGACATGTTTTAAACATGTGGTGTTCTTTAAAGTCACTTTTGTTAGGCATGTCTTAAAAACAAATAAATGCTTTGTGTTTCTGACTAACATAAGAGGTCAAAAAGAGCTAATACAATTGTTGGTGTTATGTATAAAAGGTAAAGATAGACATGAATTAGGCTTCTCCTGTGCAGCTGTGTGGAGACTTCCCTCTCCTCTGTCCTGAGTGAGGAAGTCCTCCTGTCGGCTGAATGCCTTCTTGCAAGCCACTTTTTGTTCTCACACATTCAGCCTTCCTCTATCTCCTAACTTCACATCCTTCTGCTGGGAAGCAACATGTTTCCTCTCCACCTGTTGATGAATTCTGTGTGTGTTTGTGTGGACATGACACACATCTTTGTGCAAACACTACTGTCCTCACATGGCGGCTCGTCAATGGACATGATAAATAATGAAAAAAAGGGTAGAAAAAGAAGCCAAGGGATATAGTCTTGGCTGCACAAACAGAAAACTGTTGTTGCTTTGGGGAAGGGAAGTGCTATATGTCTTACATAGACGTTTTATTATACTTATGATTGCTGCTTCTAGTGGCCAGAAGGCCTTCCTGTTCTTAGTAGGCTGCAAGCTGAATGCTGATTAACTGTACCCCTCTTTATTTTAGAAAACTACAACTTTTCTTTTTGTTTTTTTAAAATTCAGGCCTTTTATCTGTTTCACCTCAGGTCAAATAGCGTGTATGAATCATTAAGCTGAGGATAAGAAATACTAAATTGTAATTGTATAACTTGTTTTGACTAGGCACCACAACTTACATAAATTAAAAAGTCATAAAAAAAAATTAAAAAAAGAAGCTTTTTCTCACTGGCACTCATCGAGGGCAGACGCTCCCCTTTCCTCTCCCTTATCTCTCCTGCTTGCTTCTTTGTCTTGTCTTGTCTTAACTTTCTTGTTGCGTCTTTTTGCACTGCTCTCCAAATCTAAACATTGGAACTATTTAACTGGCCTCAATGAAATTGACAAGATCCTGGGTTTGGGGGAACCTGCTGTCGTGACGGAGCGGTTGTTGCTAGACCCACGACGGACTCTTGGGAGAAGAAGGAGTGGTGTGCCTGGCAACCCTTTTCAGTGGAGGACGTGAAGATATCTACCTATTCGGAATTATGACAACAGGACATCTGCTGATTGGAGTAAGCGTTGCTCTGGTTTGTCGACAAATTGGAAGTTGCTGGCAGTCTTCAAAGTACCCCAATGCTGCCACAAATGATCGGAGGATGCGGGAAGAACTGTGGACACTTTGTGATTTGGATAACATGGGACCCCTGCAAGATGAATTTTGAGGATCAGTCATAGACAATTTAGAGTGAAAAGCAAATGTTATTTTCACTTGCATACAAAACATTCTAACTTGGATTGTTTCCCTGGCTTCGAGACTCTCACGAAGGACAGTGCGGCAAAGACACAACAAACTCCCTTCTTGTCTCTCATGAACACACACCTGTTGTTGTTGACTTTAGACCAGGGGTGCTCACACTTTTTCTGCAGGCGAGCTACTTTTCAATTGGTCAAGTCGCGGGGATCTACCTCATTCATATATATAATTTATATTTACTTATTTATGAAATATATGTTTTTGTTAAAGGTGTTTAATGATAATGGAAGCATGTTTAACACATATAGTTAATATTGTTAATAAATTAAAGGTGTTTAATGATAATACAAGAATGTTTAATACATATAGTTAATATTGTTAACAAGTTAAAGGTGTTTAAAGATAATGCAAGCATGTTTAACACATATAGTTAATATTGTTAACAAGTTAAAGGTGTTTAAAGATAATACAAGCATGTTTAACACATATAGTTAATATTGTTAACAAGTTAAAGGTGTTTAAAGATAATGCAAGCATGTTTAACACATATAGATTCCTTTCTTTCATGAAGACAAGAATATAAATTGGTGTATTACCTGATTCTGATGACTTGCATTGATAGGAATCAGACAATGGTGCTGATAACGTCCGCATTTTCAAATGGAGGAGAAAAAAAGTCCTCCTTTCTGTCCAATACCACATGAAAGTGGTTGGTTTTTGGCATCTTATTTGTCCAGCTTCCGTACTCCTTTGTATACACTTTACAAGAAATACATTGGCGGCAAACTCCGTAGCTTGCTAGCTTGTGTACGCCAGCTTTCTGAGACTCTTATTTTGTTAGCGCAAGCAGGATGAAGCAGAGCTTTTATTGTGCAACTGTGCAGTCGGTCTTTGGAGTTTTGACGACAGGTACGGCGACAGAGTCTGTTGAAATAAAAAGTGTTTCTTGCCTTCCTGTCGGTAATTTTTTCTTAATAATGAGCTGGCAGCAGCCAGCGTCATCTCAGAAGACCCTCGTGTGCCGTGAATGTCAATCAAGTGACGAAAGTGACGTCATAGTGAAGATTTATGATCGCTCATTTTTAGGACTATTTTTTTAATGCCTGGCTGGCGATCGACTGACACACCCTACGCGATCGACCGGTAGCTCGCGATCGACTTAATGAGCACCCCTGCTTTAGACAGACTAGCAAGTGCACGACATCAAGCAGGCACGTGCACACATAGGGCCCTATGGGTGCTTGAGCCCCTGCCCTTTTTTGCCTTGTCTTAAAAAGTGCCCACTGCCTGTGTGTGTGTTTTTTTTCTTTTTTTTTTTCTTTTAAACAACATTAATAAATTCCTGTCAGGGATGTAAAAAAATTTTTTTTTTAAATCAGCGGTACAAAAACTCCACGTTTTCTTGTAATACCGGGTTGTTTGAGCCTGCCGCTTCCGCCAGGGAGAGAGAGAGAGAGGGCGAGTGAGTGAGTAAGTGAGAGGAGAGAGAGCCAACTGCGCCCCTGAGGAGACGTGACAGTGGAACAACTTGAGCCTGTGAGTTATGGTCTAGTCGCCGTCCACTTATTCAGCATATCATATGGGTAATATTTCAGAAAAACAATGTTTTATTCTATTATTCAATGTGTCAGCTTCTGTTTTTGCCGGACGTCGGAGCACGGCGCATCAATTGAGCATGGCACATCAATTCCGCACAGAGCAGAGCGGATCGTGCGGGACAGGAAGTAGTGTACACAATACAAAATAAAACACCGGGTTAATTTTCAAAATTAAATGCACTGTGTTTACGGCGGATCACATTTCTCTCATAGCAGAGGTTTAGATATAAAGTTTATTGTGACTTTGCTATTACTGTGTGGGTTAACAAAATAATATTAATTATAATTATAATAATGATAATAATAATAACAATAATAATAATAATAATAATAATAATAATGATGATAATGATAATAATAATTATTATTATTAATAATAATAATAATAATAATAATTTCAGCATTCTGGGGATATAAGATGTAGGTTATCTGTTAGGAATATTACCATCTGTATTTAAACTTGATCCATGTTGATTATGCCTGCAGCACAATGCCAAAAAAAGAAAGGATACAGAAAGTATAAGAAGGTTTGGCTACTGATTGTGCACTGATTTCACAGCATTTCATGGAAGCCCTGAATTTACATTGAGGAGCATATTTGGGTATGGGTGGCCTCCATCCTACAGCCCTCTACTGGCCCCTGGTCCATATTTTTGGCCCTGTATTGCGTTTCAGTTGTTTAGTCTGAGCATTAAGTGAGAAAGACCATAAGTTACAACTTGATGGTGTTTTCATCAAGTTAAGGGAAGAAGGACAGATTTTCACATTAAAGTTTTTTCCATTTGGGTATTTATTTTTGTATTTTTTTTCAAAGTTCATGTTGCACTGTTCAATGTTCAATATTAAAGTGCTTATCTTTAACAATAAATAGCCTAATAATAAACCAGTGTTTTGTTGCTTTTCATGTCTTCCAAGCCTATGATAATGTGAATTAACTCATTATGACAATAATTTGTTGACACAAAAGAAATGGCAATCACTTTTACCTACAAAGGACACACAGCTATGTAGTTAGCCTCCTATTAGCAAATTTAATTTTACATTAATTTCCATATTGTGTAAAGGACCAAAAAAAAATGTCCTGCCCTTTTCTGACTTTGAGCCCCTGCCCCTCTATAATCATGTGCACGTCCCTGACATCAAGGTCGTGGAACAGAGACACGCGGCAGGCTTACACACACACATGCGTCCACAAAAAATAACCCTACATTATACTCACCAAAAATGCTCGTTATTTATTGAACAATTCCATCCTCTTTTCCAGATCGCTACTATTGGCTATTGATTATTGGTTGAACACTTTTGCTCTAATCAACCATTGAGAGGACTGAAAAATGCTGAGGTTATTGTCCGCCTGCTTGGTGAATCTAAAATCTAATTGGTTAAAGAAACAGCTCTATTGCTAAAATGGTTCATGTCAGTCGTTCTTAACCTTTTTTGACCTTGGGGTCCAAATTTTTCACAACAGACGGGTCCACTCAATTATTAACACTAAATTAGTAATCTTACTCTTGATTTTAATTATATTCAATAATGGTAAACCTCCTGGTTAAGAAAACACTGGTTTAAGTGACATCGGGCCAGCACCTCTAATTCTGAAGGCCCTGGGCAGATTACATTGACATGGCAATACATAGAAGCTGAAATCTGATTGGACCAAGACATTTAACATCCACACACTTGCAACAGTACAGCAAAAAGACAAATGATAGAAGATAAACTGTTGGGAATAAATAAAATAAATACAATTTCCTAAAATAAATACTAGAATTTAAGATGCCAATATAGATTGGTGCTTTTGATCGTGTTTACGTCAGAAGGGACTGCCCACCACTGTTATGTTTTTTTATAGTTTACTTAATAAAACCCATACAGATTCAAATATTTAACATCCTATTTAATCAATTGTACCTCACCTTTGCCCTTATTATTATTTGTGTTACAAAATATTTGATCTATTCTATTGCAGAAGCTCTCTTGTCATATACAGAGGATCTTTGAATACATTTATGCAGTAGGTCCTTAAAAATGACATAATGCTCCTGTCATTTAGAAGCAGAACACTGTGGAGGCCCTGAGCAGTTCCTTCAGCATCAGACTGTTACATCCACAGTGCAAGAAGGAGCGCTACCACAGGTCATTTTTACCCACAGCCATAAGACTTTACAACGCACTTATGTGATTACTGTGAAGTTTTTTTTTGTGGTGTGCAATACAGATGTTAGTGTTTTTGTTGTTGTATTTTATCATTTATCCATACATATTAGTGAGCAATTTGTAGTATTTATTAATATTCTTTAGTTTTTTCATTACGCTTTACTTCTGTTACTGCATGTGAAAACCTGCACTTGTGGTGTAAATAGATGTCTATGTTTTTGACTCCTATTTTTGCAGCAGGTCCTTTAAAAAGAGGTACAATGGCACTGTCAGTTGGAAGATCTTAGACTAGCGTTTATTTAAGAAGGTTGTTAAAGACCGCACAGTACTTCTGTCAAAAATAAGATCTTTGTCTAGTATTTTCGCAGTAGGTCCTTTGAAAAAGGCAGAGTACTTTTGTTGTATAGAGGATCTTTAAGAAGGTAAAACGGTATAATGCTCTTTAGGGTTTTTAACAAGCATTTTAGCAGGGGGTTGCTCTTGTTGTACAGAGGATTTTTGACTAGGACTTTGCTGAGGACCTAAAAACAGCAATGCTCATATAACTAGCGGATCTTTGGCTAACTTTAACGTAGTGTTTGTGTTTTATGACTAAATTAGTTTATTGATGACTATACCATTTAGTCAGGTACAAACATTAACAAAGATATAACCAAGCCTATCAAATTACATTGAGCATAAGTCACATTTTAATTGTTATGTCCTTCAAAATTAAAGTCTACAGTATGTGCATGAAATCAGTGCAATGGCGATGAAATACAGTAGCCCCTCAGCTTAAAAGCTTAATTGGTTCTGTGACAAAGCTCTTAACACAAAACACTTGCATCTCAAGTCAACATCTCTCATTTTATTATTTCCATCCCGGAGGATCTGACAACCAAAGCCTGGCTGGCAGCGGAATGGAAGCAGGAGTGGGAGTCAGCAGGACAGACACGCCTACACCATTACATCCAGGATCCTGGAGGTGGCATGGAGGGAGAAGATCTACCTCGCCGGCAATGGACCCTCCTGAACCGCCTTCGCACAGGGGTTGGTTGCTTCAAAGCGTCCATGAAGAAGTGGGGCCTAACAGACAGTGCAGCGTGTGAGTGCAGGGAGCCTGAGCAGACTTCCGACCACATCATCACCACCTGTCCCCGGCATAGACCACCTTCAGAGGAGGGCCTCTTCCAAGTGGGACCTGAGACGAGGGAGTGGCTACACCACACGAAGATGGACATATGAAGATGATACACGAAAGAAGAAGATCTCTCATTGAAATCCATTAAATACAATTGGGGCTTTCCCATGATTTTAAAAAGAAAAACACACTTTTAGATAAGAAATATTGTATACAAACAATACAATACAATAATGAAGTACTGTAATAATATTGTACATCATTTACCTTGAAGAGTTGACTTGTCGTCGGACCTCCTTCCAGCTGCTTCTCAGTCAAACACACCATCAGCAGCTTTATCCATATTTAATGGGTGACTGTCCGCCGTTTAGATATTATTTTAACATTCTTGGCTGGCGTTCGACTCATTCTGCTTCAGTACGGTGCAGACTAGCAGTGATACACTCGTATTGCTTCGCCAAGTTGGTAACATGCTCAGCCATGATTTTAACGTTTTTTTGTTTTTTTTTAATTCAATGAATATTATTCACTTCTTCCTCTCACCACTGTCCTTTGCACTCACGTTCTTCCACCCTTGGTTGGAAAAAAAAAGTTATGTTGATCTCTAGCTATAAGCTAATGCTTGCGAGTAAGAGCAGATGCTTTGGTGGAATCTTACTGGATTCACTGTGACATTTGCTATGAATGCTTGTAACTCAAACTTTAGCCAAGAGAAAGCTCTTATCTCAAAACACTCTTAAGTGGAGGTACCACTGTACCAATAAAGTTATGTGTGTATACTGTATACTGGAGTAGTTGCAGAAAAAACAGCATTACATGAGGTATTGTTGTATCATAACATATTCTCATAATAGAGCACAGCAAAAGAAAGTCAAAGAAAAGGTCTGTGCATTTCTGGAGTTACTTTAGGACAGAAGTGCTGTTTAAGATCAACCCCATCAAATTTTAAAACTCAAGTAAGCAGGTGATTTTACAATTACATCATGTTATAAGAGCTAACATGAACCAAAACAATAAGTGCTTCTTCATCTTGAGCACAGAAAAACACCTCTCAGGTATTTACCAAGATTTCCAACATTGCTCATTGAAGCTTCTGTTTGGAACGTTTAACTCACCTATACCAAAACCATGTATTGCAAAAAATACAAAAATAAATTAATTATTAAAAACAAAAAGACAATATGCTGTTTTATGCAACATGTAGATATGTGGCTCATGTGGATACTTTCTATGCATTTCTTTGAAATTAAGAGTGTGAAATTCCAAATAATATGCGAGGCTCGTATTATCTGTGGTTGATATATTTTCATGCATTTACTTAACAGCAACTATTCCTACGTGTTCCTGCATACTAAAAAGTTATGTTTTGTGATGTCCATGAATGTTAACATCCTACTTTTATGATTGTTTTTGGAATGTTGTTACGCATTGACAGCTGTCGACACACTGCTGACCACAATATAACGTACACCTGCACCACAATGACATTATACATTCCACAGACAATCATGCCCAGCTCCATAGTCACTGAACAATATTATTGTGGCTGTAGTTTGTATCATACTGAGAGCCGTTTCTAACATTTTGCATTTGGATAGCTGCAGTTCAGTGCAGCTTACAGCCACCATAAAAAAAACATTGCTGGCAATCAGTATCAATCAATCAATCAATTTATGTATTTGGGACATGTTAAAACAAATGTACATCACAATGAATGATCACTTGGACAAATAACAATTCAACAAGTCCAAAAAGGAGTGTTTATTTGATCCGACCCGTGTCGCATGAAAGTGTCTGATATTGATTGATCAGGCACTGTTCTTCAACAACTCTTTTCTGCAGCACTACTAGTGAATAAAATGTACTTTTAGAATTGTTCCCCCATATCTCAACACAATCATTTAGGTAACACCAATGAACAGTACAGAGTATGGATTTACTTTTGATTCAAGATTACTTTTTGTCCCATTCAATATTGAAATATTTCTAGCCACTTTATGTTGTGTGTGGTTTCCAGTTAATTTCCAATTCACTCCTAAAAATGTATTTTGCTGTATAATGTCAATGTCTATAACATCTATTTGTATTTGTGTTTGAGTGTTTATCTTTTGTTTTTTCCAAATATCATAATTTAGGTTTTGCCTTAATTCAAGGATAATCTGTTTTTTTCAAACTATCTTTTTCCATCCTTCTATCCATTTTCTACCGCTTGTGCCTTTTGGGGTCTTGGGGGGGACTGGAGCCTATCCCAGCTGGACTTTGGCGGAAGGCGGGGTACACCCTGGGCAAGTCGCCACCTCATCACAGGGCCAACGCAGATAAACAGACAACATTCACACTCACATTCACCCACTAGGGACCATTTAGTGTTGCCAATCAACCTATCCCCAGGTGCATGTCTTTGGAGGTGGGAGGAAGCCGGAGTACCCGGAGGGAACCCGTGCAGTCACGGGGAGAACATGCAAACTCCACACAGAAAGACCCAGGATTCCAAGACCTTCTTATTGTGAGGCACACGCACTAACCTCAGTTCCACCGTGCTACCTTCAAACCATCTTTTTAGTTTGTTAATTTCTATACCGTAATTGTTTTCATGACTTCCTGAAGGTTTTCCTCTAAACAGAATTCAGTGGTGTCATCTGCAAATAATATTAACTTGAGATATTTTGTGGTTTTAATGATGTTGTCTATATACAGATTGAAAAGTTTCAGTCCCAAAACTGACCCCTGGGGTACATCATAAGATATATCAAAGACACTCAGATGTCTGATCCTAACCTTATACATTGCTGCCGGTTGGTTAAGTAGATGTTCACCTATAAGTTGCTCAAAAAGGTTAATTATGTCTTCTTATTCATCCATCCATCCATTTTCTACCGCTTATTCCCTTCGGGGTCGCGGGGGGCGCTGGAGCCTATCTCAGCTACAATCAGGCGGAAGGCGGGGTACACCCTGGACAAGTCGCCACCTCATCACAGGGCCAACACAAATAGACAGACAACATTCACACTCACATTCACACACTAGGGACCATTTAGTGCATGCCAATCAACCTATCCCCAGGTGCATGTCTTCTTATTCATATACTTTTTAAAATGTTCTTGTAATCAGACCATATTTTCGGTATATTATATGGAATCTTTACCTGACATGTTTTGACTGACATCAGCAGTCTTCTTCAGAAGGGTCACCTGACCACTGTGACGTGTTGCCTATCAGCTGTTCTTTTAGACCCGCAGACCTGTCAAGTAACACATTTGATGGATTAAGGAGGCGATCAAACTAAGTAAGCGGCCCAAGGAAACCATCAATTGGAATGAGGGAGCATTCATGATCTCACATACCTGGGACTCCCTCCTCCATTAATCATCGAGTGGGGGGGGGGGGGGGTTTGAGCCAACCAGGTAGACTTGACAGGTCTGCCTGGTTGGCAAGTGGTCGTGATCCTTTTGAAGAAGACTGCAGATGACAGTCGAAACAAGTCAGGTAAAGATTCCATTTAATATACCGAAAATATGGTCTGATTACAAGAAAATTTGAAAAAGTAGATTTATACCTTGTCCAAAACCACAGTCCAAATTGTATCGTTCTAATTTGTTGATTATATTATTGTGATTTATTGTGTCAAATGCTGTTAATAGGTCCATAAATACTGCAGCTGCACATTGTTTACGCTCTATAGTGTCGGTAATTCCCTCACATATTTCAATTAGTGCCATCAATGGTAAGATATTTTCTCTGTATCCATATTGGCTAGCTGACACTAATTTATACTTATTTATACATTTGTCTAATCTGTTGTTACATCATTTTTCAAGAACTGTAGAGTATTGTGGGAGTAATGAAAGTGGTCTATAGTTAGTGAATTGATGTCTTGTAAAGGGGTATTGTTTGAGCTATTTTCATTTGGTCAAGGAATTTTCCTGTTTCAATTGATAAGTTATTGGTTCTGATATTTCTATATCGGCCTTTTTTTAAATCATTTTCATATCAATTCCATTATAATGAGTGGATGTTCTAGATTTACTTTTGTTTACAATATCTATATTTCCTTGACTGTCACATTTGTTAGGAAAGTTGAGTTGGGATTTCTGTTGATTATATTTTCCGAATCATCAAGTGTTGTGTTTCTTGGGGGTATTTTCTTAAAGGTTTGGTCCAGTATTTATGAAATAGTCATTGACGTCTGACTACTTCTTCTATATTATACATTTTGACAACCCCATCTATAAAGTGTTGAGTATATTCTGCTATACTGTTTAAAATGTTCCATGTTGCTTTTTTGTTATTTTTGGTTTCATTTAATACTTTGTGATAATATTATTCCTTACCTTCGTGTATGATCCTTATTAAAATGTTTTTATATGTTTTATATTTGCGTTCAACTTATTTTGTTCTTTGTTTAATAAATGGTTTGCATAGTGTGTTTTCTATTAGCATTATCCAATGCTTTTGTCATCCATGGTTGTTTTTTCTCTCTCTTCGTTTTAGTGACTAGTACAGTATCCTTACATTTAAAAAAGTGTTCATAAGCCTTGTCCACATCAGTTGTATATACTTGTTCCCATGTTTGTTCTTTTTTCAATTCGTTCTCTAAGTTGTTTTCCTTTGTTTCTTGTATCAAACAAAGAGAGCACAGTCGACCAAGTCCAATTCCTTGTGTGTTAAACATACTTGGCTAAAAATCTGATTCTGATAATCATTTCCTCTGTGTGTAAACTTTTTGTATGATTTCTTAATTTCCTTGGTCCGTGTACCTTCCGTTCATTCTATTTCCAATTCTGAAACGCGAATCAAAAATTTTAATTAGGGCCCGTTTTCGATTTTTATAATATATGGCAGATTTTAAAACAAACAAAAAGGGGTTGATTTTCATTAAAATATTGCCATAAAATTGGATTTTGTGCTGATTTCCTTTTATGAATTTTTATTTTTCCAGATAAACACAAAAATCGAAAAAAAATTGCAAAAAAGCGTGGTCATCTGTTGAATTGAACCGGAAGCAGTATTTTAGCCTTTCCTTTGCGTTTAGAATGTTTTTAGCACAACGGTAACATTTTTGTTCATCAGGAGTCCTAAAAAAACTAGTTTCAGACCATTTTTTCTATTTTCATTTCTGAAACAA
This sequence comes from Entelurus aequoreus, assembly GCF_033978785.1. Classification (NCBI taxonomy): domain Eukaryota; kingdom Metazoa; phylum Chordata; class Actinopteri; order Syngnathiformes; family Syngnathidae; genus Entelurus; species Entelurus aequoreus. The sequence goes on from NC_084733.1 coordinate 54,116,064, forward strand.
AAGTTAGACAACTATTTATTGACACTTTTTTATATATAGGACTCAATAGGACTCATGCTGAACAAAGATGTCAGCGTTATGCTAAAAACATGCCGTGGGGGGTGGGGGGGGCGTGGCCTGCGGACCTGCAGCGAAGCAGGGTGTGCCAGGACCGGCTTCGAGATCAGCGACAGGTGCGTAGATGACCCAGCTGGGAGTGTTTGTCTGACCACCTGTCGCTCTGTTAAAGGCAGCAGTCGGGAAGGAGAAGGGTTGTTGAGGTGGAGAGCGAGCACGAGCGTGAGCGAGAGCGAGAAAGACTTGAACATTGCTGAAAAGCACACCAAGGACAATTTATTGAAAAATAAAACATTGTTCAAAACCCTGAACGCAGCTGTCATGTCCGTGGTTGGTGGTCCGAAGAACCGAGAAGAGCAAGACCTCCACAATTTGGCGCCCAACCTGGCTGGACCACCGGAGGCGGGGGAGGACGACCCTCTGACGGGGATATCGCTTTGTGCTAGTCCTGGTGGATTACGCAACGCGCTATCCCAAAGCAGTGCCACTGCGCTCCATCTCTGCAAAGAGTGTAGCGCAGGCCCTGTTTCAGGTCATCTCCCGAGTTGGAATCCCGAAAGAGATTCTGACTGACCAGGGCACGTCCTTTATGTCAGTGGTCCCCAACCCCCGGGCCGTGGCCCGGTACCGGTCCATGGATCGATTGGTACCGGGCTGCACGAGAAATAAAAATAAAAAATAAAAAAAATAAAAACAATTTTTAATTTTTTTAAATTTATTAAATCAACATAAAAAACAAAAGATACACTTACAATTAGTGCACCAACCCAAAAAACCTCCCTCCCCCATTTACACTCATTCATACTCATTCGCACAAAAGGGTTGTTTCTTTCTGTTATTAATATTTGTGGTTCCTACATTATATATCAATATAGATCAATACAGTCTGCAGGGATACAGTCTGCAGGGATGTAAGCACACATGATTGTATTTTTTTAAGACAAAAAAAACAAAACAAACAAAAAAAGTACCATACACCCGCCCCCTCCAACCCCCCACATCCCCGGTCCGGTCCGTGGGACAAATTTTCAAGCGTTGACCAGTCCGCAGTTACAAAAAGGTTGGGGACCACTGCTTTATGTCACGCACGATAAAGGAACTATACGTATTATTGGGAATTAAAGCGATCCGCACCAGCGTATACCACCCACAAACAGACGGGCTGGTGGAGCGGCTAAATAAGACGCTGAAAACCATGATCCGTAAGTTTACGCACGAGGCCAAACCAAATTGGGATAAATGGCTGGATCCCCTACTGTTTGCAATGCAGGAGGTACCTCAGTCCTCCACAGGCTTTGCGCCTTTTGAGTTATTATACGGCAGGAAGCCGCGCGGGGTCTTGGACGTAATTAAGGAAAGCTGGGAGGAGGGTCCAAGCTCCAGCAAAAACGAAATTCAATACGTCATTGACATGCGAGCAAAACTCCACACGGTGGGGCAATTGTCACGCGAGAATTTGCTCCGTGCCCAGGAACGTCAGCAGCGCGCGTATAACAGGGGGACTCAGCTTAGAAAATGTTCACCGGGAGAAAAAGTGCTTGTGTTACTTCCAACATCCAGCTCGAAATTACTTGCCCGGTGGCAAGGACCAGTCCGCAGGTCACACGGCAAGTAGGTGATGTGGACTATGAGGTCCGGCGCTCGGACCGGGGCGGAGGCACCCAAATTTATTATATAAACCTCCTGAAAGCATGGAAGGAGGCGGAGCCTGTTTCCATGGTGACAGTGGTTGAGGAGGAGGAGGAGTTCAGGCCAGAGGTCCCGCACTCTAGTCTGCCCTCCCCCCTCCTCTGTGACGATCAGCTCACGTTAGCGCAGAGAGCGGATGTTGCCAAGCTGCAGCGGCGCTTTTCTGATGTGTTCTCCACTCGGCCCGGGCGCACGAACCTCATCCAGCATCATATTGAGACCAGCCCGGGTGTTACGGTGCGGTCTCAGCCCTATAGGCTCCCCAAACACAAACGCAAAATAGTTTGGGAGGAATTAAAATCCATGCTGGAATTGGGGGTAATAGAAGAATCCCACAGTGCGTGGTGCAGCCCCATCGTTCTGGTAGGGAAGAAGGATGGGTCCTTGCGGTTCTGTGTGGATTACCGCAAGGTGAACGAAATATCACATTTTGACGCGTACCCAATGCCTCGGGTCGACGAGCTCCTGGATCGGCTTGGCACTGCTTGTTTTTTCATGACACTGGATTTAACCAAGGGGTACTGGCAGATTCCCTTGTCACCAGAGTCCAAGGAAAAAACGGGGGGGGGGGGGAGGTCTGCGGACCTGCAGCGAGGCGGGGTGTGCCAGGACCGGCTTCGAGATCAGCGACAGGTGCGTAGATGACCCAGCTGGGAGTGTTTGTCTGATCACCTGTCGCTCTGTTAAAGGCAGCAGTCAGGAAGGAGAAGGGTTGTTGATGGTGGAGAGCGAGCACGAGCGTGAGCGAGATCGAGAAAGACTTGAACATTGCTGAAAAGCACACCAGGGACAATTTATTGAAAAATAAAACATTGTTCAAAACCCTGAACATGTCATGTACGTCATGACAACGTTGTCATGTCCGTGGTTGGTGGTCCGAAGAACCCGGAGGAGCAAGACCTCCACACATGCTAAACGAACACATTTTAGCAAATTTTTTTGCGTTTATCTGGAAAAATTCAAATCCATAAAAACAAAACAGCAAGAAATCCAATTTTATGGCAATATTTTAATGAAAATCAACCCTTTTTTGTTTGTTTTAAAATCTGCCATATAAAACAAAAAAACGGCCCTAATTTAGAATTTTTTATTTGCATTTCAGAATTGGAAATAGAATGAACAAAAAGTACACGGACCTTCCTTGTTTCTCTCTCTATAATTCTCATTCTATACAATATGGACTGGAAGATGATAAGTAACATCACTAAATAACTGACCAATATTTGTTTTGTTGTCAAAACCGTTAGTGAATATATTTCCGATTAGATCAGTCTTGTATTGGATCTTATCAGTTGTTGGAGGAGTTCCAAAATGATGCAGAGGTTTGCTGCATGAGAAATGAAAAACAATCTATAGGAATGAAGCGTCAATGACAGGAAATAGATGAAAATGGCACTTAAGATGAAGTGATGAAGGTCCACATTAATTGTTGTTCTAAAAAAAACCACGGAAGAAGAGGATATCAGGATCCTGGGGAGCAGAAGAGAAGGACGGAGGTGAAATCTGTAGACGATGATGATGATGATGATGATGATGATGATGATGATGATGATGATGATGATGATGATGATGATGATGATGATGATGATGATGATGGAATCAAGACGAAGCATGCAAGGAGGAATAAGTGGATCAGCATACTGTACGGCGCGTCTGTACATGCTCAGAAGATGCAAACATAGCATGCAAACATTCTGGTACATGGACCTCCAAAGTACAAGAAGTGGCAGTGCCAGCAACTTGAGGGTTCCAGGTTTGATTCCAGCTTCCACCATCCTAGTCACTGCAATTGTGTCGTAGGGCAAGTACCATTACCCACCTTGATCCCAGTGCCACCACACTGGTTTAAATGTCCACGCATGTGGCCACTAAGCCTTTAGAGGTTTTAATTAAAGATATAAATAATGGGATTCACTATGTAACCTACTGAGTGGCCTAGTGGTTAGAGTGTCCGCCCTGAGATCGGTAGGTCGTGAGTTCACACCCCGGCCGAGTCATACCAAAGACTATAAAAATGGGACCCATTACCTCCCTGTTTGGCACTCAGCATTAAGGGTTGGAATTGGGGGGTTAAATCACCAAAAATTATTCCTGGCCGTGGCCACCGCTGCTGCTCACTGCTCCCCTCACCTCCCAGGGGGTGATCAAGGGTGATGGGTCAAATGCACAGGACAAATTTCACCACACCTAGTGTGTGTGACAATCATTGGTACTTTAACTTTAACTAAAACATTTGAGTCTTCAGAGACAAAGCGCTGTATAAATATAATTCACTTCACTATTTAAAAAACGCACACACACATTGCGTTACATATATATATATATATATATATATATATATATATATATATATATATATATATATATATATATATATATATATATATATATATATATATATATATATATATATATATATCACAACAACCTTACAGCAAGCTTAAAGGCCTACTGAAATGATTTTTTTTTATTTAAACGGGAATAGCAGATCCATTCTATGTGTCATACTTGATCATTTCGCGATATTGCCATATTTTTGCTGAAAGGATTTAGTAGAGAAAATCGATGATAAAGTTTGCAACTTTTGCTCGCTGATTAAAAAAAGCCTTGCCTGTACCGGAAGTAGCGTGACGTCACAGGAGCTAGGATTCCTCACAATTCCCCGTTGTTTACAATGGAGCGAGAGAGATTCGGACCGAGAAAGTGATGATTACCCCATTAATTTGAGCGAGGATGAAAGATTCGTAGATGAGGAACGTTACAGTGAATGACTTGAGAGGCAGCGATGGACGTATCTTTTTTCGCTCTGACCGTAACTTAGGTACAAGCTGGCTCATTGGATTCCACACTCTCCTTTTTCTACTGTAGATCACAGATTTGTATTTTAAACCACCTCGGATACTATATCCTCTTGAAAATGAGAGTCGAGAACGCGAAATGGACATTCAGTGCCTTTTATCTCCACGACAATACATCGGCAAAATGCTTTAGCTACGAGCTAACGTGATAGCATCTTGCTTTAACTGCATATAGAAACAAAAGAAATAAACCCCTGACTGGAAGTATAGATAGAAAATCAACAATACTATTAAACCGTGGACATGTAAATACACGGTTAATGCTTTCCAGGCTGGCGAAGGTTAACAATGCTGTGCTAACGACGCCATTGAAGCTAACTTAGCAACCGAACTGCACAGAGCTATGCTAAAAACATTAGCTCTCCACCTAGGCCAGCCAGCCCTCATTTGCTCATCAACACCCGTGCTCACCTGCGTTCCAGCGATCGGCAGAAGGACGAAGGACTTCACCCGATGCGTTTGGTGGCCCGGAGACGTAGGAAGTCAAGGTGAAGTCGGCGGCTAGCGCGGCTAGCGCTCCAACAAAGTCCTCCTGGTTGTGTTGCTGTAGTCCGCTGCTAATACACTGATCCCACCTACAACTGTCTTCTTTGCAGCCTTCATTGTTCATTAAAAAAATTGCAAAAGATGTCCAGAATACTGTGGAATTATGAAATGAAAACAGAGCTTTTTGTATAGGATTCTACGGGGTACCATAACTTCCGTTACTCGGACTTCGTCACGCGCATACGTCATCATACCGCGATGTTTCAGCCGGATATTTCCCGGGAATTTTAAAATGTCACTTTATAAGTTAACCCGGCCGTATTGGCATGTGTTGCAATGTTAAGATTTCATCATTGATATATAAACTATCAGACTGCGTGGTCGGTAGTAGTGGCTTTCAGTAGGCCTTTAAATGTCAACAGGCACACGCACAAATAATAATAAACACTACAATGATAAACCAAAAAAAGCAAAATAATTTGACTTTGTGTCTGCGAATATTTGTGGCGTTGTTGAACACTGCGTGAGTTTCGGAGTGATAAACGAGCAGTGGCTTCACATATTCACAGCTAGCGTTAGCACAAAGTAGCAGTGTGAGGCGATCATTCATCGACGTGTGTCCCGGTAGTGCCTTCTCCTTCGCTGTAACAAAGGCCTGCTATGGCATCTTTTTCGATCTCATCACAACTAAAGACTTGCTGCACAACAAAGCGCTAATAAATTCCTTGAACTGAAAGTGACGCAACTAGTTAAAACGCTCTCTCAAAGCGGGTGTCGAGCAACCTGAAGCTATGCAGCAAGACTGTGCGAGTTTGGACACATTAAAGCGTTACTGATCACACGAAGTGATCTCTTCAACAGGCTGACACAGCTCTGACCGCTGCAAAGTACGACAATTGTGGAAATAAACAAGTCAGAAGTGCTGCTCGCCGTCGCAGCTCTTTGAAAGGGTCGCGTCTGTGTGTACAGGAAGCGATGTCATCAAAATGGCAGCCCCCGATGGCTTCAAGCAGCATGCAAAATGAATGAATGAATGAATGAAGCGTCCGAGACATGGTTCGCACACAGAGGCTTGTTTGGCGCGATGTGAAGGTTCATAAACCGAAAAGGTGGCAAATAAAGGCGTTTGCAAATCGACGTTCCACTGTACCTCGGCTTCCGTATGCCCCAATTTTTGTGTAACTAGTTTTTTTGACGCAAATCTTTCGCCATCTCTGTTATCATACAGCCAAACATTGTGGAACCAGATATCAGTGTGCCTGCATATCCATCCATCCATCCATTTTCTACCGCTTGTCTCGTTCGGGGTCGCGGGGGTGCTAGATCCTATCTCAGCTACAATCGGGCGGAAGGTGGCGTACACCCTGGATAAGTCGCCACCTCATCGCAGGGCCAGCACAGATAGACAGACAACATTCACTCTCACATTCACACACTAGGGCCAATTTAGTGTTGCCAATCAACCTATCCCCAGGTGCATGTCTTTGGCGGTGGGAGGAAGCCGGAGTACCCGGAGGAAACCCACGCAGTCACGGGGAAAACATGCAAACTCCACACAGAAAGATCCCGAAAGAAAGAACCCAGGACTGCTCAGGACCTTCGTATTGTGAGGCACATGCACTAACCCCTGTTCCACCGTGCTTGCCTGCATATCGTTCAGTGAAATCCACTTCCCAAAGAAAGAATCCCATTCTATGTGCTTTTTTTCATTTTCATTCCACACGACTGCAAAATAAGTCACCATGGCGCCCGAGACGGTAACGCTGTAACGGTGATTGATTGATTGATTGAACCTTTTATTAGTAGATTGCACAGTGAAGTACATATTCCGTACATTTGACCACTAAATGGTAACACCCGAATAAGTTTTTCAACTTGTTTAAGTCGGGGTCCACTTAAATTGATTCGTGATACAGATATGTGTTATCAAATATATACTAACATCATAATACAGTCATCACACAAGATAATTATCAGAGTATATACATTGAATTATTTATATTATTTACAATATTTACAATCCAGGGTGTGGGATATGGAGGGGGGGGGTGGGGGGGGCGGGGCGGGTTAGGTTTGGTTGGTATCAACACTTCAGTCATCAACAATCAGCATCAACAATTGTATCATCAGAGAAATGGACATTGAAACAGTGTAGGACTGATTTGGTAGGATATGTACAGCAAGTAGTGGACATAGAGAGAGAGATCAGAAAGAATAAGAAAAAGTGTCTACATCATTTGATTATTTACATTTGATTATTTACAATCCGAAGAGGTATTATGTGGAAGGGTGGGTGTTAGTTTAGGGTTGTAGTTGCAAAGAGATGCCCTTTCTTTTACACCTGTTGGGAGTGCATTCCACATTGATGTGGCATAGAAAGAGAATGAGTTAAGACCTTTATTAGTTCGGAATCTGGGTTTAACGTGGTTAGTGGAGCTCCCCCTGTTGTTGTAGTTATGGTGGTCATTTACATTAAGGAAGTAGTTTGACATGTACTTCGGTATCAGGGAGGTGTAGCGGATTTTATAGACTAGGCTCAGTGCAAGTTGTTTTACTCTGTCCTCCACCTTGAGCCAGCCCACTTTGGAGAAGTGGGTAGGAGTGAGGTGTGATCTGGGGTGGAGGTCTAAAAGTAATCTGACTAGCTTGTTCTGGGATGTTTGGAGTCTAGATTTGAGGGATTTGAAGGTGCTAGGGTACCAGGAGGTGCATGCGTAATCGAAAAAGGGTTGAGCGGGAGTTCCCGCTAGAATCTTCATGGTGCTTTTGTTGACCAGAGAGGAGATTCTGTTGAGAAATCTCGTTCGTTGGTTGACCTTTTTGATTACCTTGGTTGCCATTTTATCACAGGAAAGATTAGCCTCTAGAATGGAACCTAGGTAGGTGACCTCATCTTTCCTGGTGATAACAATGTCACCCACTTTTATAGTGAAGTCATTGACTTTCTTAAGGTTGATGTGGGACCCAAACAGGATGGATTCCGTTTTACCCAAGTGTATGGATAGCTTGTTGTCAGCGAGCCAGGTGCAAATTCTACAGAGTTCAGCACTGAGGATTTTCTCCACCTGTGACTTGTACTTGCCGGATACCAGCAGGGCCGAGTCATCCGCAAACAAAAACAATTCACAGTCGCATGCTGATGACATGTCGTTTATGTATATTAGGAACAGTAAAGGCCCCAATACACTGCCTTGGGGGACTCTACAGCTTACTGAGAGGGGGGGGGGGGAAACGATGCCGTTCACCTCTACCAACTGTTTCCTCCCCTCCAAGTAAGATTGCATCCAGCTCGATGAGGTTTTATCAAATCCGATTGCTCTGAGCTTATCCAACAGTATAGCGTGGTTAACAGTGTCAAAGGCCTTCTGAAGGTCCAGCATGACCATGCCGCAGTATTTGCCCGCGTCCACCTCATGTTTGATGCGGTCGGTCAGATAGAAAAGGCATGTGTCAGTGGAGTGGTTAATTCTGAAGCCGGATTGGAAAACACTATTGAATTCCAGAAAGAGTAAAGCTAAAGGTGATCAATTAAATGTTTCATTGTTAAATCATCAATTCCATTCTGTATCTATATGGATTGTTTTCTGCATGTAAAGTGATCATTATTGTCAACAACATGTGTTTAGTGTTCATTTGTGTGAGTGTCTGGAGTAGATTCATTGTATTTTGAGATACAAGCTGGGTCTCCGCTTTTTGTTCTGCTTTAAATTGCAAGCATGCATTTGAGTCAGGTGCCTCCTTGCTGCAGTGTTAGTCCACAGTTGACAGCCAGAGATTCTGCCCTCCAACCATTTAAACTGAGAAAGTGAGATTAAAGGAGAGCGGCGAGAAGCAGAAGAAGCAAACAACACTTACCAAATCAAAAAAACAAACCATTAGAAACATGACCAACTGTGCAGCAGACCCGCCGATGTAGCCCAAGTGCAGCACCATCAGTCTGCAACTCTGAAGCAGATTCCAGCCTCCAAAACAACACATTTATCCATGAAAATATAGATAAGCTTCAGAATGTTGTGCTCGACGTGTCTTGTTTGTGGGTTTTTGAACTACAAATTGGAGGATGGAGCATTAGCCTTGCTCTCTGGGTCTTAGGCAGACATACATGTCTGCTGCTGCCAACACGGACCTTCGGTCGCTCTACTCAAAGAACAAAAACAACAACAACAACAACAATTCCTTTCATTACACGACAAGTCCACTCCCCAGGGTAAATGCTGTACAATATTATTTCGAAAAAACTACTGGAGATGTTTGTAGTACATTCTATTGTAATGTTTTCAGACAATATTCATTATCTAAAATATTGTATTTAGTCTTTTTAAAAGGGATGTTACAGTGTATCTGTAAAGTATTCAGAGCGCTTCACCTTTTCCACATTTTATGTTACAGCCTTATTCCAAAATACAATAACTTATTTTTTGTCCTCAAAATTCTACACACAATACCACATAACGACAATGTGAAAAGGTTTTCTATACAATTTTGCAAATGTATTAAAAAACAACAACTAAGAAATCACATGTACATAATTATTCACAGCCTTTGCTGAATACTTGTTGATTCACTTTGGCAGCAATTACAGCCTCAAGTCTTTTTGAATATGATGCCACAAGCTTGGCACACCTATCTTTGGGCAGTTTCGCCCATTGTATTGTATTATGTGTAGAATTTTGAGGACAACATTGAAATTATTCCATTTTGGAATAATTTGGTGAAGCGCTGTGAATACTTCCTGGATGTGCTGTAATGTAAAAGATAAAATGGTGCTGTTTTAGGGTGGCAACATTGATTTTATTCCATCCATCCATCTTCTTCTGCTTATCTGAGGTCGGGTCGCGGGGGCAGCAGCTTAAGCAGGGAAGCCCAGACTTCCCTCTCCCCAGCCACTTCGTCCAGCTCCTCCCGGGGGATTCCGAGGCGTTCCCAGGCCAGCCGGGAGACATAGTCTTCCCAACGTGTCCTGGGTCTTCCCCGTGGCCTCCTACCGGTCGGACGTGCCCTAAACACCTCCCTAGGGAGGCGTTCGGGTGGCATCCTGACCAGATGCCCGAACCACCTCATCTGGCTCCTCTCGATGTGGAGGAGCAGCGGCTTTACTTTGAGCTCCCCCCAGATGGCAGAGCTTCTCACCCTATCTCTAAGGGAGAGCCCCGCCACCCGGCGGAGGAAACTCATTTCGGCTGCTTGTACCCGTGATCTTGTCCTTTCGGTCATAACCCAAAGCTCATGACCATAGGTGAGGATGGGAACGTAGATCGACCGGTAAATTGAGAGCTTTGCCTTCCGGCTCAGCTCCTTCTTCACCACAACGGATCGATACAGCGTCCGCATTACTGAAGACGCCGCACCGATCCGCCTGTCGATCTCACGATCCACTCTTCCCCCACTCGTGAACAAGACTCCGAGGTACTTGAACTCCTCCACTTGGGGCAGGGTCTCCTTCGCAACCTGGAGATGGCACTCCACCCTTTTCCGGGCGAGAACCATGGATTCGGAATTGGAGGTGCTGATTCTCATCCCAGTCGCTTCACACTCAGCTGCGAACCGATCCAGCGAGAGCTGAAGATCCTGGCCAGATGAAGCCATCAGGACCACATCATCTGCAAAAAGCAGAGACCTAATCCTGAAGCCACCAAACCAGATCCCCTCAACGCCTTGACTGCGCCTAGAAATTCTGTCCATAAAAGTTATGAACAGAATCGGTGACAAAGGGCAGCCTTGGCGGAGTCCAGCCCTCACTGGAAACGTGTCTGACTTACTGCCGGCAATGCGGACCAAACTCTGGCACTGATCATACAGGGAGCTGACCGCCACAATCAGACAGTCCGATACCCCATACTCTCTGAGCACTCCCCACAGGACTTCCCGAGGGACACGGTCGAATGCCTTCTCCAAGTCCACAAAACACATGTAGACTGGTTGGGCAAACTCCCATGCACCCTCAAGGACCCTGCCGAGAGTATAGAGCTAGTCCACAGTTCCACGACCAGGACGAAAACCACACTGTTCCTCCTGAATCCGAGGTTCGACTATCCGGCGTAGCCTCCTCTCCAGCACACCTGAATAGACCTTACCGGGAAGGCTGAGTAGTGTGATCCCACGATAGTTAGAACACACCCTCCGGTTCCCCTTCTTAAAGAGAGGAACCACCACCCCGGTCTGCCAATCCAGAGGTACCGCCCCCGATGTCCACGCGATGCTGCAGTGTCTTGTCAACCAAGACATCCCCACAGCATCCAGAGCCTTAAGGAACTCCGGGCGGATCTCATCCACCCCCGGGGCCTTGCCACCGAGGAGCTTTTTAACTAAATAGGAGAGCCCACCACAGATTCCCCAGGCACTGCTTCCTCATAGGAAGACGTGTTGGTGGGATTGAGGAGGTCTTCGAAGTATTCCCTCCACCGATCCACAACATCCGCAGTCGAGGTCAACAGAACACCATCCTCACCATACATGGTGTTGATAGTGCACTGCTTCCCCTTCCTGAGGCGGCGGATGGTGGTCCAGAATCGCTTCGAAGCCGTCCGGAAGTCGATTTCCATGGCTTCCCCGAACTCCTCCCATGTCCAAGTTTTTGCCTCCGCGACCGCCGAAACCGCACACCGCTTGGCCTGTCGGTACCTGTCCGCTGCCTCAGGAGTCCTATGAGCCAAAAGAACCCGATAGGACTCCTTCTTCAGCTTGACGGCATCCCTCACCGCCGGTGTCCACCAACGGGTTCTAGGATTACCACCACGACAGGCACCAACTACCTTGCGGCCACAGCTCCAATCAGCTGCCTCGAAATAGAGGCGCGGAACATGGTCCATTTGGACTCAATGTCCAGCACCTCCCTCGTGACATGTTCAAAGTTCTTCCGGAGGTGGGAATTGAAACTCTCTCTGACAGGAGACTCTGCCAGACGTTCCCAGCAAACCCTCACAATGCGTTTGGGCCTGCCAGGTCTGTCCGGCATCCTCCCCCACCATCGCAGCCAACTCACCACCAGGTGGTGATCGGTAGAAAGCTCCGCCCCTCTCTTCACCCGAGTGTCCAAAACATGAGGCCGCAAATCTGACGACACAACTACAAAGTCGATCATGGAACTGCGGCCTAGGGTGTCCTAGTGCCAAGTGCACATATGGACACCCCTATGTTTGAACATGGTGTTCGTTACGGACAATCTGTGACGGGCACAGAAGTCCAATAACAAAACACCGCTCGGGTTCAGATCCGGGCAGCCATTCTTCCCAATCACGCCTCTCCAGGTTTCACTGTCGCTGCCAACATGAGCGTTGAAGTCCCCCAGTAGAACGAGGGAATCACCCGGGGGAGCACTCTCAAGTAGTCCCTCGAGTGAATCCAAAAATGGTGGGTACTCTGAGCTGCGGTTTGGCGCGTAAGCGCAAACCACAGTCAGGACCCGTTCCCCCACCCGAAGGCGGAGGGAAGCTACCCTCTCGTCCACCGGGTTGAACTCCAACATGCAGGCTCTGAGCCGGGGGGGCAACAAGAATTGCCACCCCAGCCCGTCGCCTCTCACTGCCGGCAACGCCAGAGTAGAAGAGAGTCCAGCCCCTCTCGAGAGAACTGGTTCCAGAGCCCTTGCTGTGCGTCGAAGTGAGTCCGACTATGTCTAGTCGGAACTTCTCCACCTCGCGCACTAGCTCAGGCTCCTTCCCCCCCAGCGAGGTGACGTTCCACGTCCCAAGAGCTAGCTTCTGTAGCCGAGGATCGGACCGCCAAGTGCCCTGCCTTCGGCTGCCGCCCAGCTCACATCGCACCCGACCTCTATGACCCCTGCTATGGGTGGTGAGCCCATTGGAGGGGGAACCCACGTTGCCTCTTCGAGCTGTGCCCGGCCGGGCCCCATGGGGACAGGCCCGGCCACCAGGCGCTCGCCATCGTGCCCCACTTCCGGGCCTGGCTCCAGAGGGGGGCCCCGGTGACCCGCGTCCAGGCGAGGGAAATCTGGGTCCATAGTTTTTATTTTTCATTGAGGTCTTCGATTTTAGTTCATTTAAATGGGCGGTGCTAATTTGAGATAGAAGTGTCTTGAGTTATAAGCGTGATCGTGGCACCAATTGCGCTTTTAAGTTGAGGTACTACTGTATTTTTATTTCTTATGGGGAACATTTATTTGGTTTCATACAATTTGGTCTTTGTCTGATCTATTGGACCGGATGATTCAAAGAAAACAGAGGTCCCACTGAATTGTAAGCAGGAGTTGACAGCGAGTGTACACTACGTGTAGGGACGTGTACTAAAACGCGACCAGAGAAACTGAAGATAGGAATTGGTGCCTCATTTCAATCCCAAATGAATAGTTATTACTTATTTAGAAGCACTGAAATGAAGCAAACATGAGGAATAGTTAACACTGTGAAAACTGTTGTGATGGTGTTGTTACTTTTGATGTTACTTTTGTTACCTGCTTAGAGGACAGTGAGCATCTCGCTAAAATGCTAGGAATATGCTAGAAAGTTTGGTTGCACTTCACTTGAAAAGCTGCTGACTCAGCCACTTGCAAATGATTGAAGGTGTTATTGTGCAATTAATGTCTTGTAACTCTGATCAATTAATACACGACTTTTGCATGTAGGATTAAAGAGGAAAACTTTTGTAATGCTAGTCTAATATCGCCACAATTGTGTATCAATTCTCACTTTCTGGGCAAATTGTGTTGAATGTTTGCACTTGAATTCCTGTAAAATCTTATGACATTCTCTGTGTTCTGTATTGCTGGGATGATTATGGCAGTTTGTTGTGGATTTGATTTCATATTGAAAATGCGTTATTTATCATTTAGTTAATAATAATGAAATATTTACATTGTTATTTTGTTAAAATTGCATGTCTAATAATTCTGTAAACATTAAAAGGGCAATGTTTTCCAGCAACCTGTGAATGTTTTGAAGTAACAGTTTGGGCACCATTTAGACATTGTTTTTTAAAAGTATTGGTTTGGCATTAAAATACAAACAATACCATACCCTATGAATACATAGCACATTCTGGCTGAATTCAAATTAGATTTTAAATAATGAATTGTATTCTTTATATTGTACTGAGCTGCTAGACCCCCGTTTTTATGACATAGCAAAGTGTAGTTCTGGTCCTATGGTTATAACCACATTTTGGTTTTTGCCACCACTGGTATACTTCGGTGATAGTGTCACAAAAAAAAAAAAAAAAAAAAAAAAAAAAAGAGTCTCTCAAGAAAGTTTGAACCCCCAAGTTTGAATCACACTATTCCATTGTTATGTATACCCAACGACACATAACAAAGATTGTTGTAAAAGTCTGTCAATACAATACAGTATGTCAGTGTGGCCATAGAGCCAAAACAAGACGCTCCAACAGGCTCGAAATGAGAAAAGAGGCTGTGTGTGCGCAAAAGAAAAACAATTTTCCCAAGAGCCATGTCAATACAACAAGTGCCAATAATTGGTCTCGCAGAAAGAAATACATTTCCGCGTGTAGATTGACCGAAAACGGCCACAAAAGCTACATAAATAGCACATGGCCGCCGTAAAATAACACATACTGTGGAGAAAGATCACTAGGTTGTTAGAAAATGTCATTCTCCGTTTAATTGCATTTCATTTCATTCTTGCCCTTTGGCACACAATACTGCTTGGCCTTCGTCGCCTTTTACAATCCAAAAATGTGGCAATATATTACAAGGCTCACAAAGTCATGTGCTTTCTTGTATTTTTCTGCAAACTTTGAATTTGAGACACGACACTAAATACTGAAACATTGACAGGACATTACTAGCCTTAGCAGCCTCAAGTTTCTTATATTACTATAAATATAAAGTTATTGTTTGGGTTTTATTAATAAACAGTACAGGCCAAAAGTTTTGACACACCTTCTCATCCAATGCGTTTTCTTTATTTTCATGACTATTTACATTGTAGATTGTCACTGAAGGCATCAAAACTATGAATGAACACGTGGAGTTATGTACTTAACAAAAATAACTGAAAACATGTTTTATATTCTAGTTTCTTCAAAATAGCCACCCTTTGCTCAGATTACTACTTTGCACACTCTTGGCATTCTCTCGATGAGCTTCAAGAGGTAGTCACCTGAAATGGTTTTCACTTCACAGGTGTCATAGTTTTGATGCCTTCAGTGACAATCTACAATGTAAATAGTCATGAAAATAAAGAAAACCCATTGAAATGAGGTGTGTCCAAACTTTTGGCGCTGTAATGTATATATATATATATATATATATATATATATGTATTTTACACTACTTAGAAGACTTTGACGATGCAAATCCTGAGCATAGTCTTAATAGTGTGAGTTTTTTTCCACAATAGAAAGTCTAAAGATCTTGTCATTGCAGCAACATAAAAGTGTTGTTTCCAAACAAAAGCCGCAAGCAAAGGACAAGAGTGGTGGTGATGGCGGGCAGCTGTCAACAAATTCCACAGCTTGGGCGCCAAAGCCCAGATGACCCGCTGGCGGGAGCTGACATTAATCCTAAGTCTTCCAGTCAGTGCGTCGGGTTGAGAGGACACAATGTGGTGGCGGCAGGAGAGAACGCTGATGCAGGCTCCAACACAGGAAGGTGCTGATGCTAATGAGCGGATCTGTGGTTCCTTAACGAGCGTGCATCATTTGATGTCCTCATTCACAGCCAGCCTAGTCTCAGGACTGATGGATAATGAGGATTTCGGGTTGTGTAAGGGCCATGGTGGGGGGGGGACATGGACGACATGGTGAGAGCCTTTTGGAAGTTTGGGGAAGGGAGCATGTCAGCCATATCTGATACTGTACGCTTGTTTGTACACAATGATCATTGAATCACTGCAGTCAAGTGAGAAAAGCTTGAGCTCCATGTGACACATGGACCTCAGGCTAGGAAGGGGACATGGAGACGTGTGTGTGGGGATTCTGAGCCTGTGGGATATCGCTCTCAAATATATGAAACACTTTCACTACACATATTGCAGTGGTTCTCAACTTTTTTTTACAGAGCACCACCTTAGAAAAAACGTGGCTCTCCGAGTACCACCATAATGACCAACATAAAAATAAAGTAGCGTAGCAGGCCCAAGTATTCATTACAAACGAGGCAGAGATTTTATTTAACAAGTATATTTAATATTTTTGGCCACTGTAACGTTACAAACAGTTTAAACTAGAGATGCGCGGTTTGCGGACACAACCGCGGAGTCCGCGGATAAACCGGGGGTCGGGCGGGTGACATGACGAAAAAAATAGATTTTAAATAGATTCGGGCGGGTGGTGGTTGAACCAATTCGGAAATATATATACATAGTTAAATGTTGTTACCCACATACGAAAAACGAGCAGCACTCTTTGAAACAGTCAATTATTCATCAGGCACTGCAGCACAACACAACACAACACAACAGAAGAAGAAGAAAAAAAGAACATTTTACATTTTTTTAACCTAACAAAAATATAGGCCTAGTCTTTCTAAAACATTTTTTTTAACTTCTTAAAAGCATCGTTCTGCTTGCTGCAACTGCGCACACAAAGTGTGAGGAACACACTCCTGATCTGAGGGCATTGGCAACAATAGTCAACACTTTCTTAATGGAAAAGAAAATAATATTATAATAATGATAAATAATATTATCACGCATTAATATCTCTTAGCCACTAATGCGTGGTCAAGAGATATTAATGCGTGGCACGCATTGAATGTCTCTGCTGCATTGGATCAGTCTCCTTTCTTTAACAGGCAAAAGCTTTCTAACCTCACTAATGCCTTGCATGGTCTATATTAGATATATAACAACGGGCGGGTGGCGGGCGGGTGTGGTTTTGATAAAATGTTGGTTCGGGTGGATGGCGGGTGGATGACGACTTTTGTGATGCGGTTGCGGATGAAATAGTTGCCTATCCGCGCATCTCTGGTTTAAACAGTAACATTATGTTTGGATATAGGAAAATAAAACACTGTACTTAAATCAAGTGATTATTTGGCAAACCACTGGATGGAGCCCACTTACCACTAGTGGCAATTTGACAATCACTGACATATTCAGAACAGTGGTACCTTGTCTGCTGAAACGTGAGGGCCGTTCACAGTTAAATTAGTTTTTTTAGATTTTGCCCAAAGTCAACTAATATTTGTATTGGTTTTTTTTTTTAAGCTCGGCGAAAGCCCACCAAAAGATGTAATTTATGGCCACCTCAAGGAAAGAGGCAAACACACTCAGATAAACGCCGTGGAGATTGGCTGGTTTGGTGAGGTCCTTGGAAGAGACGATAACGCTTGACTATCTAGGAAGTACAGGTGGTAACAAGGTTTCTGTAAGGAAACCTGCTTAAGGTTCATTGCAGTTGCAGGAAGGGAGCAGTTACAGAGGTCTCCTTCCTGAGACTCCACCCAATCAAATCGTGGAATAGTTTACAAAAAGACACACCAGGAGTGTATTCACTTTGAGACATAAACTATATTGGAAGGAACCATATTTGGTAACCAACTAGACTTTTAGTGAATAGAAACGTGATTTCTTAGTCAAATCAGGAAAGAAAATTCATACAATAAAACAAATCTGGGGTTGAAATGGAAACATTCCAAGTAATAGTGCTTCGCCAATTTTTGTCCTCACATTAATTCCAAATGGCATTTAGAGACTGATGTACTGCGATCCAAATCAACTACAGAATAACGTGTGCAAACTATAAAATTGTCTGTGCTATTATTGGATGTGTTGTGGGTGATCTACAGGTAAAAGTACAGGTTGTACTGAAAACTCATTTTGATGTACTTTTTAAGTGCAATGACAATAAAGTTATATTCTATTCTATGTGCATAATTGATAAGTTAAAGTTAAAGTACCAATGATTGTCACACACACACTAGGTGTGGTGAAATTTGTCCTCTGCATTTGACCCATCCCCTTGTTCACCCTCTGGAAGGTGAGGGGAGCAGTGGGCAGCAGCGGTGGCCGCGCCCGGGAATCATTTTTGGTGATTTAACCCCCAATTCCAACCCTATAAGAAGTGCAAAAGTGGTTCAAACTGTCCTATTTAATTTGTATTTATGTATTTATCACACAGCATTCTTAGTAGGCTAATCTCAGTTCTTCCTCTTGTTAAGTGCCTTATGTTATTGCCTATTTATTATTTATTACTGTTTTTCTTAATACTTGCTGGGTCGTGACTCGTGAGTCTAAATTCCGTACCATGCATGTGCAAATACGTACGAATGTGTGCAAATGGGTATGAAAAATAAAGCTCCTTGAATCTTTGAAGACATACTGGAAATGATGTCATTTCGCCTTCCATAGGGGCTATTTTACATAGTGATACGTTGTCTAAAGAATATGTTTAATTAGAGATTAAAGGGGAACTGCACTTTTTTTTTTTTTTACTTTGCCTATCAGTCACAATCCTTATGTAGGACAAGCATACATGTGTTGTGTTTGTTATGCATTCTAAATATTAAATAAATACCAACGAAAGTCTGCTTACAACGGAGCCTTTCGGAGTGGCTTTTCTGGCTATTCTGCCATAAAACCCTTAAAAAAATATCCAAAGACTTCCATCAAGGTTTTATATACACGATGTAAGTAAATATGTAATGTAATAACGGGCACATTTATAAAAACTTTTTATATTTACGTATTTTGATCATTTTAATCACGGCGGCGCATTAATTTCACAAACGCATCAAGACGCTCGCTTTTTCCTTCAACAACATCACTGATTATTACTCACTGCAGACTTCATGAGAGCCAACAGACATAATAAAACATCAGTTTCTGTACAATGTCTGCTGTCATTAGGATGCCAACCAATAGGATGTTGATATATTCCCATTTAGATGAAGAATAACTCGTAATCCTCAAAAAAAAGTATTTTCAGGTCTTTTTCACCATTCCCAGGTATAAATTGACTGTCAAAGTTGACTAATTTCTCAGTTTATGTGTAACGGGGGCCAGCCAGTGTGGCTGAGCCAGATGTACATTGGTTAACCTCACGCCCCAAAAACTTCAAGAGTAGTGCTGGCTCTTAGCCTAGTGGTCAGCACACTTGTTTCTCACTACAAAAGACCAGGGTTGGAGACCCTGTGTGGAATGCGGTAAAAAGGCATGGGGCCCAACCAGCTGGGTTCTAACCCTTTGGTGCCGTTACCCGGATGATAGTGAGGTTTAGGGGGGTAAGTGTAGCAGGGGCCAATCATTGCAGCTGCGCCGGATGTACGTTGGTGAACCTCACTCCCAAACAACTTCAACAATAGTGCTGGCTGCTGGGCTGCCAGATCGAGCTTTTAGCCCGGTGGTCAGCACACTCGCTTCTCAATAAGAAAGACCAGGGTTCGAGACCCCGCGTAGAATGCGGTAAAAAGGCACGTGGCCCAACCAACTGGGTTACGTAGGTCCACATAATATCCCGGTGAGAGGCATGATTTATAAACTAGAATTAACTTTCACGAGCTCAGAGGCGAGAAAGCAGCTCACCAGCTGATGATGTCAGTACAGCAGCACAAGGAGGTGACCCCTCTCTGATTAATGCACCGCTAAGTGGAGGTCCTTAACATTGGCGCTTATAATAACACTATCACTAATACTTGGTTGAAATTCAGGTCACGAAATGAAAATGGATTATTTTTTGATTTTTTAAAAGTTCTTTATTCAGTTTTATGGTCGGAAAAGACGCAATGACAATATGAACCCCATTGTATTGTAAGGGGATTTTTATTTATGTTTGTTTACGAGTTAGAATGCATTAAAAAAAAATATTATTGTCTCTAAGAAGGAGTGTGATTTATACACAAAGTTCCAAAAACATGCAGTTCCCCTTTAAGGAAGTATGCTATTGTTTACATCTTATGTTTTTATAACTACTTCCTCTGCACACGAGCTTAGTAGATCAACTTTGTGTGCTCTATCAAGTTTGCACAGGTTTTAATCCACGCACACCTTTAGTAGATCCTTAGAGTGTAACTGCTCATCCTAGTGTGGAAATTGTTGAGAAGTGTTTTATGTAGCCTTGTATAGAGAATAAACATGACAGTTAACACAATATACTCCTTTATTCTACTGTCAACGCTTGACTTTAAATCAAAAGTATTCTGTTCTTTCATTTAAAAGAAGACCTTTATTTTGTCACACGAACATCATGTCATTCGTCACTGCTTTTACATTATTATGTGTTTCCAACTTTGTTGGAAAATACTGGCAAAGGTCCATGTTTGGATACGTTTGGTGAGAGCCCAGACCTCAACCCTACCAGACACTTATAGTGAGCCACAGCCATAATCAGTGACCTTTTTCCTCACACGTCCTTTGATGGACGGCACAACCCTGAAGAAGCAAAGCCAGCGATCATAGACGTCCACAAAGTGTGTGTGTGTGTGTGTCCTCTCACTGCAGCGTCTGCATGGCTGCACTCGTCAAGCCAAAACGGTGGTGGTGTTTTTTAAAGCCTAGAGAAGCAGAGCATGAAGTTGAAACAATGGCAGGCGGATGACGAGTCAGTCATTGCCATGTGAGGACGTAGTAACAGGACTCATGAAAGGGAGCGCAGGTGGGATGTGATGGGACACATTTGTGCACCTCAAACATATGTGCAACAAATGTGCGGCAGCTTCAGGTGCAACTTTATATTGTAATGTGAGCTGTGTGTTTTGTGTGTGTGTGTGCGTGCGTGCGTGTGTGTGTGTGTGTTTTGCTTGGAGGATAAAAAAGGCATGCTAGCACACTGACATCATGAGCACTTTTTGTATCGTTCTAGCCATTTTCGGGTACTAAATAAATGGCTGTCAAAGTGTACCAACTTGTCGGAATGCCTACTCAGACATCTTCTGTCCAGGTGAGAGACATCATTTATGTAAACATAGGCACACACGGAAGTGATCACGTCGTCGCTATAAAAGGATCGTCTGCGTTAGCGCTTATAATAACAATATCACTAATAAATACTTGGTTAATATTCAAGTCACAAAATGTAAATGGAGTACTGTTGGTGCTTTTTGAATGGTTATTTATCAGATTGTATGAGCAAAATAGAGGCGCTCCCATTGGCTCCGCTAAAGGGAGACTTTTATTTACGTTTATTTAATATTTAGCATTAAAAAAAATCCATCCGTCGTCATGTCTTTCATAATGATTGTAAACGATAAACAAAATTCCAGAAAAAGGGCAGTTCCCCACTTTATATGAAGGTTAGCACTTTTAATGATAATGACGCTAAACGTTACTAAAGTCCGTCCGGCCGTCTGTGGCTTCATTGCCATCAGTCAGCAAAACAAAAATGATGGGTAGTTACGGTGGCTGAGAAAGGTCACAACAAATGCAAACACGACAAGACAATATCTCTGTCTTTACAGTGTCGTGTTTTGGCTTACAGTTGTTGTGTTGTGGCTTTATGTGGTTAGGTTGTGGCGCTTGCATTTGTTGTGGCTTTTGCAATCGTGCTCTAGCTGAAAGTTGCGTTGTGGCTTCATGTTGTTGTGTTTTAGTTGACTTTTCTCTGCTACTGTTTATTAAAATGAGAGTAGCAGGTCTAACCACTGCTCATTTAACCTAAGAGATATTAGTTGCACTTTTTTTTAATATTAATATTTTTACGTTAATAAAACAAAAGCAAAAGTAGCAGGCATACTACATTTTAATACATCTACTGTAAAAGTTGGATACCGTATTTTTATTGAAAATGTCTTAAATGTTAAAAATGAGAGTAGATAAGGTTCCACCTTGTTAATTCAACCAAAAGGGTTAATTTTGTCTAATTTGAAAGGTGGCACTAGAGAGCCAATTTTTAAATTTACTTTTCGGAGAGCCAAAATATATAATTTGTTGCCATACCTGGCAAGCTTGCAAAATATGGGGACTTTCCCTGCAAGTTAAAGGGCCTCAAAAAGGCATCCATACGTATAAAAGAAAAAACACAGCAATTTCAATAAGGCCCTTGCGATGCTCTTCATCTCCTGCACAGCTTGCTCCGCTGTTCGGGCCCAAATTGCTTGTATTTTGTCACGTGACTTCTTCCCGGGAGTGAAAAACAGTGTTGTGCAGCAAGCAGCGCGTGAATGCAGGGGGCCTAGACCTTCCTGCAACAAGCAGATACCAGCAAAAAAATCCAGCTATGCAATGGAATAGATCCCTGTACTTTATCAAAAAAAGGTTTGCTGTGTGAACCCAAGGATTATCTGTCAATGTATTTCCCAAACGTATCGAACTACCTGGTGCGCCAGACGTCATTTTACACGACAAAACAGATGAGGCCTATCACTGAATATTCATCGTTTTTACTCGGGTAAGGTTGCATTTTATGATTCAAATATACGTTGTGCGAGGACGCGTTCATGTACACAAACTGTTTATATCACCCAACAGTTGCCACCCGTGACTGCATATCTATCTGATAAACTAACAATTACTGAATCATCACTACATTTGATTTTTGTCCTGTTTTCATATGTACTCTGACACAATATTTGCACAATATAAACAAGAGGGGGGGTGTAGACTACCTTTTCTGACAAAGTATCAATGACTCTGATGACTTTCCGGTTTAAATAAGGAAATTTACAAACAATATCAAGATAATACTTCAATGGGAAAATACTAAGCAAGTAAAGTATTTTGAAATACATCAAACAAACCTTTAACAAAGTGATCACTGCAAAGTTGTGCGTTCATCAATTCTGCTCCCTTGGAAACGTGCCCCTTTTCTCGTTCTTTGTAAAATCTTCCACTCTTCCGCCCTTCTTGATTACCTCTCGAGGAACTCTACGTAAATTCTTTTTGTGATTTGTATGGTTCGTAAAGCCGAAAACAACGCAAGCAAGGGGCATTTTTTCTTTGAGAAAGGTTAAATGGCGCCTAGTATCCATTGAGAACAGACGCTGCTTGACCACCACGCATATTGAAGGACGTCATGTAAATCCAAGCAATTAGGAGAATATGGCATCATATTTATTGTAGGGTGTCTTTGTAAAACGTGTTACTTCTGATATGATACCGATATTGGAGCCTCGAATATTGGATGATATTGATACGATATCAGCATTAATCATAATACATATATTATATTTTGTAGTGTTGCATTTTAATACAGGTGTGATCAAGATAAATTACTCAGACAACAACGATAGGTATGAAAAACACTCCCCTTATGACTATGGATGTATATTGTTAGGATTTTATCGATACCGTTATTCATCCGTACGCTTATTGGTACTATATGTAATTTGTGTAAATAGAGATGTGGAAAAAAATGCTTTTTTTTTTTTTTTTTTGCATTTTTTTTAACACAAGAAGTTGTGCACAAGCAACATCATGTAACATCTAACAGCAGGGAAGGCTTTTATCAACACCTGCTTTTTAGGTCTTAAACAAGTCAACTATGTGTGCATGTGCAAGGTGCAATGCAGTTATGTCATCATCTTGTAAAGACCACAGATCCATCACTGTGTTTTGTATTCATTACAATTACACTCCGTATATTCATCCATCCATTTTCTACCGCTTGTTCCTATAATAACATTTAAAATAATAGTAATAAAATAATGAAGATAAAAAATGTTGGTATTCATGTTCATTCAGACTTTTATCATGAGATCTCATATCCATCCATCCATTCATTTTTTTACCGCATGTCCATTTTGTAAAAATAGAAATTGTTATTTGTGTTTATGTTGCACATGTACCT
Source organism: Entelurus aequoreus (assembly GCF_033978785.1). Taxonomy (NCBI): domain Eukaryota; kingdom Metazoa; phylum Chordata; class Actinopteri; order Syngnathiformes; family Syngnathidae; genus Entelurus; species Entelurus aequoreus. The sequence goes on from NC_084733.1 coordinate 54,139,790, forward strand.
ATTTGAGTGACGGACCGGAAGCCACAGACGTATATGTGTCTATGACGCGTGTGTATTTTATAACTAAATAGACTTAGTGATTATTTAAAATGTTCACTTTTTTGAGTGTCTTAATATTGGCCTTTGGATTACTAAATCGCTTAAAGGATGGTCGGGTTTTTGAAGCGTGCGGTGGGGTCGTGTCTTAAGTGGTGTTCACTTCAAACTGACACTAATTCTTATTAACGCGTGTGACTTTGGGGACTATGAGGAAATATTGTTGTGTTACAAACTTTTGAGTGGTGTTGCTTCCTTATTTGTGATGATTCCAAGCCGATTATCATCTACCTGTGCCTTTTTTTATGTGTGGTAGCGGCACTTGAACTGATCGTGACCGCGTGTCATAATTCTGACAGTCAGCTGGATAAAAAAAAATACCAATAGCAGTATCATTAGTCCAGAATCTTAACGGTCTTCCTCCATTGAGGAACAGGTACAGAAAAATACCGGCACATATTATACATCCCTACTTATGACAGCTTTATACTTTTGAGGTGGATATTTTCTAATACACTTCTGCCTTGGAAACTTTGCATGTTAGTAATATAACAACTATAATTATTTGATAATTGTTTATATTGACAAATGTTGTGCTTTAGACTGCCATATTTTTAACTAAGTACACCTACTACATATGTCTAGCTTGTCTGCTATGGCGTGCTTAGCTGTTGTGTAGCTGCTTGCTCCAACTAGAATGTAGCCTACCTTTTGTAAATGACTTAACTAAAATGTATTTAAAAAATCAAACTTGTGTGATTATTAGAGGACATTCAGATGCTTCCTGGCTGTTGAGCGTTGCACAAGTAAACACGCTGAAAGACTGCTCGCGTCTGAGATTTTAGATGCAAGCTGATATCCTATTTTTTGCTGATATAGGGCCGATATCTGATATCAATAATGAATCTGGACACCCCTAATATTTACACAAATGTACTAAACCAAAATGTTGGGAGAACATTTTTTAAAATGATTCTCCCACAGAATTGACATCAAAGAAGTACAATCTGAAATATCAGAATATTGTAATACAACATTTGAGCTACACGTCTAAGCCCTCTTGATTCCTCCCTCTCTATGTTCGTCACAACCCAAAAACATATCTGGTCATAACTCATAATAAGTCACCCTTTATTAAGTAGATACAACAGCTGTATCAATACCACCCACTTTAGTCAGGGCCGCATTAATCCAGCAAAGTGTTTGTAGAAGTGCGTTGTATCAAACAGAAATTATTTCTAGAATAACGGTACATGTATTTCTATTAACAGTTCGGATACACGTTCCCGGGCATAAACACTTCTTGCATTTGACAACCAGTGATTTGTCACATATGAATATATACATATATGTTAGATATATATACATACATGTAGTATATATATGTGTATATATATATATATATATATATATATATATATATATATATATATATATATATATATATATATATATATATATATATATATATATATATATATATATATATGTATACACTACCGTTCAAAAGTTTGGGGTCACATTGAAATTTCCTTATTTTTGAAGGAAAAGCACTGTACTTTTCAATGAAGATAACTTTAAACTAGTCTTAACTTTAAAGAAATACACTCTATACATTGCTAATGTGGTAAATTACTATTCTAGCTGCAAATGTCTGGTTTTTGGTGCAATATCTACATAGGTGTATAGAGGCCCATTTCCACCAACTATCACTCCAGTGTTCTAATGGTACAATGTGTTTGCTCATTGGCTCAGAAGGCCAATTGATGATCAGACGTTCACACATCTGAAAACAGTTTAGCTCGTTACAGAAGCTACAAAACTGACCTTCCTTTGAGCAGATTGAGTTTCTAGAGCATCACATTTGTGGGGTCAATTAAACGCTCAAAATGGTCAGAAAAAGAGAACTTTCATCTGAAACTCGACAGTCTATTCTTGTTCTTAGAAATGAAGGCTATTCCACAAAATTGTTTGGGTGACCCCAAACTTTTGAACGGTAGTGTATATATATATATGTTATATATCAGAGGTGGGACCAAGTCATTGTTTTGCAAGTCACAAGTAAGTCTCAAGTCTTTGCCCTCAAGTCTCGAGTCAAGTCCCGAGTCAAGACAGGCAAGTCCCGAGTCAAGTCTAAAGTCAAGACGGGAAAGTATCAAGTCAAGTCCCAAGTCCTGCATTTTGAGTTTCGAGTCCTTTCAAGTCCTTTTAACCGCAGACTAATATATTTACACAGATTGTGTATGCTTTTCAAACGCTGTATTTATTTATTAAAAAAAGTGCATTTGAAATTGCAGGAAAAAAAATAGTGCTGACATTGCACTTAATAATAGCACTATTAGCCAGTCATTTTAAACATTTAACTCATTCCTTTACAGAATAAACACATTTGAAAAAACAAGTGCAACTGTACTTATTTGCACAAAAGTGTTAACATTGTATTTCCATGGCATATTGCATTGTAACTAGTTCCACAGCAGTTTCTATCCTGTTCTTACCTTATCCCATTGATCTCATCTCATACTGTATGTGTGTTTATGAGTGCGTACACATGAAAAACATAACAAAAACATGAACATAACAATGAACAGAGTTGTACTTTTTAGATGTCAGGGCCCTATGCAATATATACACATATTCTTAATATAGTATACATTTTAACTGACCTTTATTTGACTATGTTTGTCTTTTTGTAGGTGGCTAAAATACGCGGTGCTGCTGACCGCCGTCTAACGTTACGTTACTGTGTGTGATACATTGACTAACGTAACGTTAAGTGTAGGTACCTCATGCAACCCTGCTTAAAAAAAAATCACTTGACAAAAAGTATGAATAAGGTAGCGAACTGCAGTGGACGCAACAGATTGCCGTGTTTGCAATGACGTTATAACCATAGACATCTTATAAGTAGACGCAGCATTGGCTGCTGTGACGCGAGCAATTTGGCCGCCATCTTGAAGTGGTGATGAGGAGCCGGCGAGCAGCCTAAACTGACAGTTGACAGATAGAAAACAAAGATGCCGGTGCTGGTGTTCAGCGTTTTCCTGCTCAAATGAGCGGACTGTTGAAAATAGGAATCGGGGGATTACTTTTCAAAAGTAAAATTTAACATTAACGTACTATTGGTTGTATTTTGTGAAAAGAATATTACCACAGAGTTGAGAAGGAGTTAAGATCTTCAATATTTGTATGTGAAAATCACAAACAAATCTTCTGGGGGAGGATGACGCCCCTACAGGGGTTTGGTTTACAAACTTTCTGCCCCACCTAAAACAAAATTCACCAGCCGCCACTGATTATGATGCATTCTCATTTTAGGCAAAATATAAGACAATACTTTCTTAACAGTATAATTGTAACCAGGAATAAGTCTTCAAGTAACAATATTCAAATACTAACATTGTTGGGTAAGACAGAATTTGGTTATATTCTGAATCCAGTGAAACAGATTGGTGGTTTTAGCTGATATAAAGACTTTCAGGTGTTTATATATGTTTATGTTTAAAGGCCCACTGAAATGACATTTTTTTATTTAAACGGGGATGGCAGATCCATTCTATGTGTCATACTTGATCATTTCGCGATATTGCCATATTTTTGCTGAAAGGATTTAGTAGAGAACATCGACGATAAAGTTCGCAACTTTTGGACGCTGATAAAAAAAAAGCCTTGCCTGTACCGGAAGTAGCGTGACGTCACAGGTTGAAGGACTCCTCACATTTCCCCATTGTTTACACCAGCAGCGAGAGCGATTCGGACAGAGAAAGCGACGATTACCCCATTAATTTGAGCGAGGATGAAATATTCGTGGATGAGGAACGTGAGAGTGACGGACTAGAGTGCAGTGCAGGACGTATCTTTTTTCGCTCTGACCGTAACTTAGGTAAGAGGGCTCATTGGATTCCACACTTTCTCCTTTTTCTATTGTGGATCAAGGATTTGTATTTTAAACCACCTCGGATACTATATCCTCTTGAAAATGAGAGTCAAGAACGCGAAATGGACATTCACAGTGACTTTTATCTCCGCGACAATACATCGGTGAAGCACTTTAGCTACAGAGCTAACGTGATAGCATCGTGCTTAAATGCAGATAGAAACAAAAGAAATAAGCCCCTGACTGGAAGGATAGACAGAAGATCAACAATACTACTATCAGGAGACACCGAACCAAACACTGGACCTGTAACCACACGGTAAATGCTGTGCCGCCTGTCAAAGCCTAGCAATGCTGTTGCTAACGACACCATTGAAGCTAACTTAGCTACGGGACCTCGTCAGAGCTATGATAAAAACATTAGCGCTCCACCTACGCCAGCCCTCATCTGCTCATCAACACCTGTGCTCACCTGCGTTCCAGCGATCGACGGCGCGACGAAGGACTTCACCTGATCATCGATGCGGTCGGCGGCTAGCGTCGGATAGCGCATCTGCTATCCAAGTCAAAGTCCTCCTGGTTGTGTTGCTGCAGCCAGCCGCTGATACACCGATTCCACCTACAGCTTTCTTCTTTGCAGTCTCCATTGTTCATTAAACAAATTGCAAAAGATTCACCAACACGGATGTCCAGAATACTGTGGAATTTTGCGATGAAAACAGAGCTTTTTGTATTGGATACAATGTCTCCGAATACTTCCGTTTCAACGATTGACGTCACGCGCATACGTCATCATACATAGACGTTTTCAACCGGAAGTTTCGCGGGAAATTTAAAATTGCACTTTATTAGTTAACCCGTCCGTATTGGCATGTGTTGCAATGTTAAGATTTCATCGTTGATACATAAACTATGAGACTGCGTGGTCGGTAGTAGTGGGTTTCAGTAGGCCTTTTAGTATTTGGCAGACGCTTTAATCCAAAGCGACATACATAAAAAATACATATAAAACAATCACTGTAAACATTATCATTTAAGGGAAGAATGTAATACAAAATATCAATACAAAGTGTCAAGACAGAATAAACTCTCTGCTGCTGCAGCAACATAGGTACAGTCTATAGGTCCCTAAGATATATATATATATCTAATGTATTCATACATTGTTTATGTACGATATACGCATGTATATATAACCTAATCATATTGTTTCTTCAATTTAAAAATAGCTGACCGTTTTTTTCCCCCTTCTCTGGGATTATATTCCCAGTTTTGATCTCGGACGTCTGGTCACTTATAGCATATAAATGATAAATGGGTTATACTTGTATAGCGCTTTTCTAACTTCAAGGTACTCAAAGCGCTTCGACAGAATTTCTACATTCACCCATTCACACACACATTCATACACTGATGGCGGGAGCTGCCATGCAAGGCGCTAACCAGCAGCCATCAGGAGCAAGGGTGAAGTGTCTTGCCCAAGGACACAACGGACGTGACTAGGATGGTAGAAGGTGGGGATTGAACCCCAGTAACCAGCAACCCTCCGATTGCTGGCCCGGCCACTCTACCAACTTCGCCACGCCGTCCCTAAGAATATTCTATTACTGTTAAGCAAACTATGAATAATAAAACCCGCCAAAACATGTGTCCTTTATCATAGCTACACGTATGACAAAAAAGCGCGTGAAAATCAGTGGTATTCAGTGAGGTAAAATGAATTAAATGCGCTGACAGTTCATTGCTCCTGCCAAATGAATTGCACTGAGTGAAGCGGATCACCACTCCAAGATGGCGGCTCCGCGTCTCGTCTGCGCCTGTAGAGGTCGATGCTGGGTCTACTCATAAGATGTCTATGGTTATAACGTTAGCAGTGAGTTTAGAGCCTCACTGATTTAACTACACAGCAAATAAAAGTCATGTTACTTAGCCAATAAACGTTATCTTGCATTCAAAACGTACCCTTCTTTGTGCAACTTCAAATGTCGAACGAAGTTGGAAGTTGTTGCGTCTCCGTCTGTAATATTCGAAATGCATGTTTTGCATACGGCAATTCGTTTTTTGTTGACCAAGTCGTAGTTTTTATACCCGAACGAAACCAACTTTGGCATATTTTTTTCTCACTGGCGCGTCGTTTGACAGTTATTCTTCGTTGGTTTTCCTGCAATTTGATTGGGTGAGTGCTTTGGGACGAAAACAACGTAGAACTAATTTGATTGGCTGTTGTACTGACAGACACACACGCTGTCACACAACAACACGCTGATAGACAAGTACAAAATGAAAGATACGGAGCGCTTCTAAATAACTTTTTAATCTTTGGGTTTTGGCAAGTCATGTCAAGTCAAAAGGCTCAAGTCCAAGTGAAGTCACAAGTCATTGACTTTAAAGTCTAAGTCGAGTTGCAAGTCTCTTTACATTTTGTCAAGTCGAGTCTAAAGTCATCAAATTCATGACTCGAGTCTGACTCGAGTCTCAGTCATGTGACTCGAGTCCACACTTCTGTTATATATACACACATATGTATATACATATATATACATATATATATATATATATATATATATATATGTATATATATATATATAAATATATATATATATACATGCGTTAGGTCAAGAAAAAACACAGAGGCTATATCATCCCTACAAGCCTGTTAGCCTGTGTTTTTTCCTGACCTAACGTATATTTCTCTCTATTCAGCACTGTATAACGGATAAACCACAGAAACCTCAACTACATATGTATATATATGTATGTATATATATATATATGTATACATATGTATATATATGTATGTATATATATATATATGTATACATATGTATATATATGTATGTATATATATATATATATGTATACATATGTATATATATATATATATATATATGTATACATATGTATATATATATATATATATATATATATATATATATATATATATATATATATATATATATATATATATATGTGTGTATGTATATAGTGTATATAGCTGATCATCAAACTGATTGTCGCGCTCAGGTGTTTGCTTGTTCTACTTTGATGGACTGAATTGTCTCATTGATACGATTACACTTTGTTTCTACTTAACTTTCATTCAGCAGGGAGTCAACATGTGCTTATGATGAATAAATACCTTTCTGACATTGCCTGTCCAAACTATGTAGATGCAGACAGAGTCCCTAATGTTGTGGCGGTGATACTGAGCAACACGTGCATGCAATAACAAGTCCATTCATCAGCGTGGCTGCCACAATCCAAATGATACCTGATTTGTTAACTGTTCACCACTGAGCACCGTTTGAACGTCTGACCTTTTAACACGACTCATGACATTATGTTGACATTTTCCACTAATCCCTCCCATGCTTCTTAATCCTGGCGGCCGTGGACCAGGCTGACCCGTCGACTGAGCGTCAAGCTCCCTTACATGCTGCCTGGGGAGGCGGCGAGACGAGCATAACTCCTGATGAGGAAAAAAAACATCATGCGTTTACACACAGCTTGCAAAGGTGGGGGCTCAAAGCATGCAGCAGCGACACGGTTTAATTGTCAGTAAATAGAAAAGCTTCATTATCAGACATTGGCTAAGAAGATGGCAGCAAGCTTTCAAAATACTTCATTCTCGTGATTCAAGGAGCCTGACTATTTGCTCAGAAGGGTCCAAAAAAAGGTGAATATTCACAAAATTGCAAGTTTTTGCAACAAAAAATGTAGCTGGGAGAGGCTCCAGCCCCCCGCAACCCCAAGAGGGACAAGTGGTAGAAAATGGATTAGTAATAAAGTCGTACTATTCCAAAGTCATAATTGACTATTTAGGGTTAAGTAATGTTATAAGAAAAATTAAGAATACAATTTTACTAAAAATAAATCCTACATTTGCACAAATAAATTAGCAATTTTACATGGGAAAAATTATTAAGAGAAGAAGTTATAATATTGCAAGAAAAGGACGAATTAGAATAAAGTAAGAATTTACTTATTAGGTAAGAATTACCATATTACCATTTCTTATTGTAATATGAAAAAAAAAACATCGGATAATAACATTGCAAAATTACTACAAATAACTAAATATTTCACAAAAATAATGTTGTAATAAGAAGTAGAAACTTTACGAGAATACAGTCAAATATAAGAAATAAGTCTGAAAGTGATGAGGATCAAGTTGTAACTAGAATAAAGTTTTAAAATACGAAGATAAAGTTGTCCTATTCAAGAATGTCTGAATTTCATTACAATAATGTTGTAGAAGGGAAAAAACATTTTCTAGAATACATTGGGAATAAAAAATATATACTGCAAAAATATAAACATGAGAATGAAGTAAGAATTGTATTATACAATTCTTACTTCATTCGCATGTAAAAATAGTACTTTGATTCGATTATACAATTTGTATAATCGAATCAAAGTACTATTTTCTACAATAAAAGTTGGATTTTAAAGTTGTCATATTAATGTTTTGTATCACGAGAAAATAATTTTAAGATTAAAATTACTAAATTACTACAAAGAAAATCAGTAGTAATTTAATTTTTTTTTAAATTGTCATATAAGAACACATTTTTACAAGAATACAGTTGTAATACTGGGTGGAAAGTCTGTATTTGATGAGAACAACAAACAATATTTCAAGAAATAATTATGGGGATAAAGTTGTAAAAATGGAAAAAAAAGTGTATTTGTGCAAATAAAATTGTAATAGTTAAAGGGAAATTGCTTCTTTTTTTTTTTTTGCCTATCGTTCACAATCATTATGAAAGACATGACGGATGGACTTTTTTTTAATGCATTCTAAATATTAAATAAACATAAATAAAGTCAGCTTACAGAGAAGCCATTGGTAGCTCCACTATTTAGCCCATAAAATCCAATAATTAACCATTCAAAAACCACCAACAATACTCCATTTACATTTGTGCTGAAAACAAATTTTTGTTATACTTCTGCAATGACAATAGAGACCATACCATACATTTCATGATTTGAATATTAACCAAGTATTTTAGTGATACTGTTATTATAAGCGCTAACGCAGATGAACTATTTATAGCAGCGATGTGATCACGAGCTTGTGTCCCTAATGTGTACATCATCCAGTTGTCTCGCTTAGTAGAGCGGCCGTGCCAGCAACTTGAGGGTTCTAGGTTCGATTCCCGCTTCCGCCATCCTAGTCACAGCTGTTGTGCCCTTCGGCAAGACACTTTACCCACCTTTTCCCAGTGCAACCCACACTGGTGTGAATGTAGCTTAAAGATGTAGATAATGGGTTTTACTTTGTAAAAGCGCTTTGGGAGTCACTCAGGAAAAAGCGCAATATAAATAGAACTGATAGAAAGTTGGAAACCCTTGTTTACATTTCGACATTTACTTTTTAAAATTTGTCAAGTGTTTCTCACTCAAGTCTTGTTTTCACCTAACTAGTATTAAGAAAGCATTTGCACATAATTTTTCTTAGCCATATTGTTCAATTTGTTTGTGGAAGATGTTATTTCTCGCCTCTCTGCAGACATTTTTCTACCAGTGCTTAAAAGGTCCAGAAAAGCCATGGAATGACTGAGAGGTACCGGTACATGACAACAACCCATTTATTTGGTAATACATTCTGCAAACTAGAAAACTTATTCCAACTTGAAAGGCTATAAAAAGAAACAAAGAAAGAAAGTAGGAAGGGTAGAAAAAGGAAGGGGCAAAGAGAGAAATGCATCAATCCACAAGCCAGAAATGCAATTTGTTCGATCAACACAAATAATACAATTGTATCCTTTTTTTGGTCATTCCATTGGCACTGAAACAGCATACAAACATACAATTATGGTAACAGAAGTGAATCAACATTGACAATATTCATCGACAGCTATTCCTTAAGGTAACCAGACACTTGCAATGCAATTAGAACACATGGAACGTATGACACAGCAGCAGGGGGCAAACAGAGAAGAGTTTGATAACTTAAGAACCTTAGCATGAACACCAGCAGCGTTCAACAGGTATTTTAGGGAACAACATGACATAAGGGTAAGGCAAATCGGTGAGCTTATTCATGACATGTGAGGCTGGGGCGAGGCGGTGCAAATGAACCACTGCGCTAAGGGGTCACACAACAAAGAACATTGATATGTTCAAGCAATACAATTCAAATCTCCTTATATTTGCCTGCACATGCTTCTTAGAAGAAATAAGACGATCTGTCCAGGCAACTATGCCAAGTCTTTTTATGTACATTTCCATTTTCTGAATACCGTGCATATGACTACCTTACGTATTCACACCTACTGTATATTATCCTCCAAGTAGTTCTACAGCCACACTGAAAAGGAAAAAAACATTTCTAATGACCACAAAAAAGAACAAAGCCTGATATTACCGGAATGAAATCAAATATTTAGAGAAAAGTTTAAAGAACATATCGTAATGCTGTAAGTAATGATGTGCGGATCCATACTGAAATATCAATACTGCTGATACCAAATCTTTATGTTCCAATATCGATTTTCAAATCAAAATAATAGGACTTAAGTTATTTGAGATAATATATATCATTAACCATAACACTATGTAAAGTAACTAAACCATTGAGATAAATGAAACGTGATTGGTAAGAAAAAAAATATACATATAAAATACACTAATCTCACATAGGCAAAAAAAGATTATATATTTATTCACGTTAAGTTTCCTAAATAATTTATAATCAAGGCGCCATTAAATTATACATAGCAATTGCAATAAAACAGCCATTGCAAACCGTTTAATTAAAAAACATATTGGCAATTAAAATGAGTCACTCAGTATTCTAAAACGGCAAGTGTGTGTATCCTTTTGTGTGACACTAGTTGGAGACACTGCATAGTAAAAAGTTGAATATAAATAACGCAGTCAGTGCAGGATGACGCCAGCTTCTCTTTCGATTTTATATCGTTTGAAGATGATGCCACGGGATAAGCAACATTTCGATTACACTATTTGTTTTATTTTACCAGACACATAAAGTATATTTGCATAAAGTATCGGTATAGGATCTGTATTGCCGATACTAGCCTGAATTTACTCGGTATCGGATCGGAATTGAAAATCAGCAGTATCGCACATCACTGGCTGCACGAATAGTTGCAATATTGCTGTAATAGAGGCATTATTGCAGGTGTAAAAGTCGTAATGTTGTGAAACTAAAATCGTAAAGTTACAAGTACAAAGCCCTGCATACTTAGAGAAAAGTCGCAATTTTATGAAAAAAATTGTGCTGCCAAATGATTAATCACACATTTGAATTTTAATTAATCACAGGTTATTACTTGTTTGCATGATTTCAATTAAGTTAAAAAAAAGACCCCAATATTTGCACACACATGTAATTGTGTTGCCAGATTTTTTTTTAACATGTTTTACTTGAATGCATGTCATTTATTTGTTCAAAACTTGGTAACAGTTTTATCTAAAGTCCAGTCAGGGAGCATTTTGGAGTGAAATTTGCCAACCAGCACATCACTGACCGATTAAAACCAATGCTGCCTTCCAGGTAACCATGGCAAAGGAGCACATATACTGTATGTGTGATTCATCTGTTTAAAAACATGATTAATGCAAACATTTGTGTGATTTATCACATGAAACAACGCTTTTATTTTTGACAGCCTATAGAAAAAATGTAATTCCGCAAGAATAGTCACAATGTTAAATTGTGGCAGTAAGACAAGCAAGTCAGAATGTTACGAAAATAACGTGGTAATGTTACAAAAACAAAGTTATAATGCAAAAAGAAAAGTAAAAAAGTCACAATGTTATGAAAAGAAGCAATAAAGCTCCTTGAATCCTTGAGAATAGTCGCCATGTTACGGGACTATAGTGGCAGTATTACAAGTAAAAGGTGTACTGTTACAAAAATTAAGTACTGTAATGTTATAAGAACAACATCATGTGAGCAGACCGACGTCATTTTTAAAGAAAGGACACAACGTATGTAAAAAATATTACGTCACAATGTTATGGCAGTAGTGGCAGTATTAAGTATAAAAATCGTAATATTACAAAAATAACCTAACAAGAAAGATTGCAATGTTACTGGAGGTATTTTTTACAAAAATGAATTGTCATGTTATGTTATGAGAATAAAGTCATATTTTTAGAGAAAGGACATGTTATGTAAATATCAGAATGTTACATGAGTATAGTGGCAGTATTAAGTTTGAATGTTGTCATATTACAAAAATAAAACAAGAAACAAGCCAATGTGAAAAGAAAGATGTTACTGGAGGTAATTTTATGAATAAAAACGTATCATGTTATAAGAAAAAAGTAATTTATTTTTAAAGTTATATTAGAAACATGTGTAATGTTACAAGAGTAAAGGCGTTATCTTACAATAATTATTACACTAGTTTGAGTATAAAGGTTTAAATGTGATGAAAAATTGTCAGAATTTACGAGAAGAAATATTGTGGGTTAAAAGGGTGTAACCTTACAAGAATTCAATTGTAATGTCGTGGGTTAAAAGGATGTAACTTTACAAGAATTAAGTTGTAATGTTGTGGGTTAAAAGGGTGTAACGTTACAAGAATAAAGTTGTAATGTTGAGGGTTAAAAGGGTGTAACGTTACAAGAATTAAGTTGTAATGTTGTCGGTTAAAAGGGTGTAACGTTACAAGAATTAAGTTGTAATGTTGTGGGTTAAAAGGGTGTAAAGTTACAAGAGTTAAGTTGTAATATTTTGGGTTAAAAGGGTGTAACGTTACAAGAATTAAGTTGATATCGTTAGTTAAAAGTGTGTAACGTTACAAGAATTAAGTTGTAATGTCGTTGGTTAAAAGGGTGTAACGTTACAAGAATTAAGTTGTAATGTCGTTGGTTAAAAGGGTGTCACGTTACAAGAATTAAAGTTGTAATGTCGTGGGGTGAAAAGCTGTAACGTTACAAGAATTAAGTTGTAATGTCGTTGGTTAAAAGGGTGTCACGTTACAAGAATTAAAGTTGTAATGTCGTGGGGTGAAAAGCTGTAACGTTACAAGAATTAAGTTGTAATGTTGTTGGTTAAAAGGGTGTAACGTTACAAGAATTAAGTTGTAATGCCGTCGGTTAAAAGGGTGTAACGTTACAAGAATTAAGTTGTAATGTCGTGGGTTGAAAAGCTGTAACGTTACAATAATTAAGTTGTAATGTTGTGGGTTAAAAGGGTGTAACGTTCAAGAATTAAGTTGTAATGCTGTTGGTTAAAAGGGTGTAACATTACAAGAATTAAGTTGTAATGTCGTTGGTTAAAAGGGTGTCACGTTACAAGAATTAAAGTTGTAATGTCGTGGGGTGAAAAGCTGTAACGTTACAAGAATTAAGTTGTAATGTCGTTGGTTAAAAGGGTATCACGTTACAAGATTTAAAGTTGTAATGTCGTGGGGTGAAAAGCTGTAACGTTACAAGAATTAAGTCGTAATGTTGTGGGTTAAAAGGGTGTAACGTTCAAGAATTAAGTTGTAATGTCGTTGGTTAAAAGGGTGTAACGTTACAAGAATTAAGTTGTAATGTTGTTGGTTAAAAGGGTCTAACGTTACAAGAATTAAGTTGTAATGTCGTCGGTTAAAAGGGTGTAACGTTACAAGAATTAAGTTGTAATGTCGTGGGTTGAAAAGCTGTAACGTTACAAGAATTAAGTTGTAATGTTGTGGGTTAAAAGGGTGTAACGTTCAAGAATTACGTTGTAATGCTGATGGTTGAAAGGGTGTAACGTTACAAGAATTAAGTTGTAATGTCGTTGGTTAAAAGGGTGTCACGTTACAAGAATTAAGTTGTAATGTCGTGGGTTAAAAAGGTGTATATTAAAGTTAACCGGTGAAATCACATTTCTGAATTATTCTTTTTTACTTAAATTACTAGTAGAGGCATATATGATAAAATATATAAAACTTGTAATGTTGTGAATTTTTTTAATTAAAAGTTGTTAATGTTTTGATAATTGTAAGTCCTGTTTAAAAAATAAAGACCAAGGTGTTAAGATAAAAAGGACACAATGTTAGGAAAAACATGTTTTGTTTTGTTTTTTTAAGATAAGAAAAGTCAGATTAAAAGATTGAAATATTACAACAATACTGGCAATATGTCGAGTAAAAAAGTTGTAAACTCTGCAAGAATGAGGTCATTTAACATGCTGTCTGTTTCTCGTTATAGGTTCATGTCATGGCCATTTGATATTCCTGCAAAATTACCAATTTATTATATTACTTCAAACTTAAAATTATGACTTTCCAGGTAATAGAAGTATTCCTACTATGTGCCTTAAATCTGTTAAATTACTGCTTCATTGTAGTTTTTTCTCTCGAGTGTGGCTTGGTAATAAACCCTAATTGAAGTACTTAAACCCTGAACTTTGGGAATCATATTTCTATTCAAGCCAATGATGCTTCCGAATTTAAATAAAATATGATTACTTTTAATTTAAAAGGTTGGCACAGGCTGCTGCACTCCACACATCTAAGACTATTCAAGGTGATTTTTTTTTACTTTTTGCCAAACAAACAAAAAAAAGATTAGTCTTCACACATCAGCTGACTTGTGCATCTAGGGAACAGAAGGCAAAATAACTTCCTGTAATTGTAATGAGGTATTTTATTTCAATGGCAAAACCAAGAGGTTTTTTTTTTTTTGCTCCCTTATGATTTGTTATTGGGAGTGAAAGCAATGTGATGGATATTTGAGATAAGTGAAATGAACCACCCTTAACGAGAATCAACACTCTTGAGAAACAAATCCAAACAAAGAGATACTGAAGTCACTTCTGTTTTTTCTTCATTGTACAGCAAAGCTGGATGCTGACAACGCGAGGGTGCTGCATGAAAGACTAGATTAAAAGAAAAATAAATACATAAAATCTTTTACAAGCCACTGAGCTGGTTGCAAAAAAAAAGGGGGAAAAAACAGGCAACGACGAGCACAAAAGCTTACATAACTATTTTAATGTTATAATTTATCAATGCGCAGTTATTAAAATAGTTTTGCTTAAACATATTTTAAAAAATCTAATACTGTATTCAAACACCCAAAAGTCATAATTGTAAGTCTTTGTTTTATTTGCTTTTTATCCCCCATTTTTAAGTGTGTTATTTGCTCACAAAAACACACGCACACACACAATAATAGGACATTTATACTTACTTAGCCAGCACTTTATCAGGATTATTCACAACTTTTAAACATGTGACAATGTTGCAACATTTTACCCATGACAATAATAACTTTTGAAGTCTTCAGGCCAATTCCACATGTTTACTTGGCAGCTATATACTGTACTGGAGCTCATCACACAACCTCCATCTTGATTTGTTTTTTTTCTTTGTTGCAGTGGCACCATTTGTTTGTACCCTGTGTGTTTGTTTACATCGCTGCACATATACATTACAGCACCAAAAGTTAGTAAAAGTACGGTAAAATTGCCTTTCTGCCATCACAGCAGATTAGAAAATGAAGGAATTTAGTGAAAAATAAACACTTTATAACCTAATACAAACAAAAATTGTTGTAAGATTGTCTTTTTTTTCACATACATTTTGTGTATACCAATACTATCATATTAGAACTTTCCAGAACTATAGATTAGCTTATAACAGACAGGATTTCAATAGTGACCAACCAGAATTATATTTTGTCCATGGTGGGGGGAGGAAAAAAAACATCTATCTCAAACAACATATTTATTCCTTGAATGTTAAAGTCAAAAATATATACATACATTAATTTCCAACAATGAAATTTTAGACAAAAAAATAGCAGAATCTGGAAAAAAAAAAAAAAAACTCTCTTAAAGAAATGCATCTGCCTTGTGAGTGAATACAGATACTGACAGTGACTATAGTTGGCTTTGCAGAGTCGAAGAGGGGAAAAACACACAAAATCAAGAGCTAGCAGCAAACCGCACTCTGTGTCCTGCCTGGCTTGTGTTGACACACATCAAATCTCATAAAAATAAACACACAAAAAAAGGTTGGTGTACACAACCATGACAATTCATTACAATCAGCTGTTTTGTTCTTGGTATGAATTTCCCCCTGACACCCAAAAACTGTTTAAAACAAAGAGAAAATAAAGACAGCGTTTATAAAGTATTTGAGCCAACAGTTTCTCCTCCATGGTCGCACTTACGCTGACGCTTCCTAAAATAGTCAGTGCTCACATTAGTCAAATTAGCACATCATGTTTAAAATGTACAAAAAGGTGTTGTTGGAGAGCGGGAGGGACACACAAACACACAATAATTGGGCAAAAATAGCTCATCCTTGCATTTCTTTTTGTGTGGCCCTGCCAAAAAGTCCATATAAAGAAAAATTTCCCCCAATACAGGTGGGACGTCACATAAAAAAGACATTACACACACGCGCAGGTTTTCCTAAAGCTTAGCAGAGTTGAAAAATTAAAAAATATCAACCCTTTCTTAAATAATGAATTATCGAAAAAGAAAAGTTTGTTATCCCACTAAAACTCAGCAAAATGAATGCAAATTGTTCAAACAGAACATGCGCACACACTCTGTGATGGAAACTTGCGGAATAAGATTGAGACAGCAAGTGTTGCATTGCAATTCCCTTAAAAAAATGCAGCCTGGTCATGGGAAATTGTGAGTGATCCACCTTCATACAAAAGTATGCGTGCATGGACATACACACAAGCGCCCAAGCACACTCTGCAGGTGTCTAGTCAAGCAAAAAGTGGTACAGTATTTTGTTTCACTTTACATGTCCAAAATGACTAAGAAACCTGTTATTTTAACATGTGCAGAATAAAAAAAAGCACAAGGAGACAGAGGGAGGGGGCGTAATAATTAGGTGATAAATGTTTTTGATATAGAGAGCTTACTGTTCTGTCAACTATACAATTTACCCGTTTCTTAAAAAGGAGCATAGACTAACTGAGGAGAAAGGAAAATAAAAGCACAGAGAGGCGTTGTGCCTGGAGGACAAGCAGTAATATTCACTATGGAGAAGAAATGGGTTAGACTTCCAGAAGAGCAGGAAAAGGCAGATAGTGCATAAAAGGATCTTTTTCATTTCTTTCATTTTTAACTTAAAATTAAGCTGCATTAAATACAGGCTGTTTGTACAGGACAATTGCACTTCACAACAACAGAAATATACAAAAACACACAAGGAAATGTGAATCAAATTAATTACAGCAAGAAAAAAAATACATAAGATGATTATTTAACCCCAGAAAAGTGAAGTAAGAAAGCCTTATGAACTCACTCGTTATGTTTGACTTTAGAGGGAAGTATTAGGATGGGTGAACACAAAGGGCAGACAAAACGGTGGGGGATCCTGAACTCCAGAGTGGACTGGCGTTGCACTATCTCCAGGTTGGTGTGCATGCAACTCCTCTTCTTCTTCCTCCTCACTCTCCTCCCATGAAATTCCCTTCTTAGAAACCAAAAGCTCAGAGTGACGGCAAGACAGACTGCTGAGCTGAGCTGCTGTGGGTCTTGAGAGGATGGTGGTTTGTAAACGCTATGCTGTGTTAGTGGTACGAGGTTGTGTTACCACATGTCATCTGTGGATGCTGAGTCCTTGACAAGAGAGGAGAGGGAAGGACAACACCCTTCAGACCTCCAATTCCATTCATTGAAAATGTGTGTAATTATTTTGCAGCATATTTGAATAAAGTCCATCTTTGTTTGTTTATCTACAACAGTTTTGCAGTGTTTCAAGATGAGACAAAACCTTTTCATGCATCGAAAATACTGAAGTGCAGTAAAAACATTGGCATACTGGCATATATGGGGCACCTGTTAGAAATCACCTTCTATTTCTTGAATTAGAAATAAAACGTGGATACAAGTCTAACAATGACTCAGCTATTTATCACCTTACATCGGGGGTGCCCAAAACTTTGTCAATGAGGGCCACAAAATCCAAGGATAAGGTGGGCCAATTTAAGATTTTTTTTTATTTTTTATTTTTATTTTGTAAAAAGGATTAAGATATAGATTGTATTATTAGTCACAATAATACCTTGGTTTCATACACCCCACTCTTCTACATAACGTTTTGCCAAAATTCTGCTCCGGTTTTTGTATGCAGTCATTCCTCGCTACAGCACGCTTCAAATATTGCTGCTTCACTATAGCAAAATTGTTTTAAATCCCACTATATATATTTTTGGCTTAAATGAAGTTTCATTTATGTATAATATCTATTAGAGCAGTGTTTCTTAACCATAGGGCCAGGGCCCATTGCTGGGCCGCCAAAAAATATCGGTTTCTCAGCTGTGGTCCATATTGGCCGCAGTGCTACTCAGTTGTAATACATTTTTCCACCTTTTGTGGCAGTAATGACAATCTCAAACAAACAGAAGAAATCTGGAACTAAAATTATAAGAGACGTTTCTTAAGCGTGAAAAGTATGACTAAAGTGGTGAAGCTGTATTTAATTTGCACCTAAATCTTATTGACAGTTTATTTACAAAGCATATATTATTTATTATTATCAATTTAGTTAGAATTTTTTTTTTTTTTGCGATGTGTAATTGTATGTACATTTATTACCTATCAGTTTGTATAAGTCCCTACTTTTGCAGTACATTAGATTAGTATTTATTTTTGTATCAGCCAGACCTAAGCCTTAATAATAATCTTAATAATAACCTATAATCAACACATGGCTTCATATCATTTGACATGGTTGAAACTGTAGGTTAGACATAATTAAATACGATTAAAATCAAGAGTAAGCTCACTAATTCAGTGTTAATATTTGAGTGGGCCCCTCTGTAGTAGAAAAGTTGGGCCCCGAGGTCAAAAAGGATAAGAAGCCCTGTAAAAGAGTACTGTATTCGTCTTATTTTGTATTATATTGTGACAATCACAAAAATGGGACCTCCGTTTCCGGGTTAATAGTAACTTCTTGTCTCATTGCGATGAAATAATTATTAACCTTTAAGTTAAGTATAACTGTTTATGCACTGCAAGTTCAACTCTTGCCTCACCAATAACACATCTCCACATTGGTGAGCCTTTGACGTGATCCATGTCAAAACAGCAGGACTGGAAAGGACTCGGCGCGCCGCTTCATGCAAATGTTGCCGCGATCTTTGCCTCGTTTATCAAGGTTTAGCAGAACAACACACATTTGAGGTTTCAGCCCATGAAAGCCCAGTTATAACAGAGAGGGATTACCCAGGATGTGACTAAGTATTTCCACATAGTGGCCATGCTGGAAGCATC
Source organism: Entelurus aequoreus (assembly GCF_033978785.1). Classification (NCBI taxonomy): domain Eukaryota; kingdom Metazoa; phylum Chordata; class Actinopteri; order Syngnathiformes; family Syngnathidae; genus Entelurus; species Entelurus aequoreus. The sequence continues at coordinate 54,158,902 of NC_084733.1, forward strand.
ATTGCTATAATGTTTGGCTTCAGGCTACTAGGTACTCAAGCACTACGAGCAGAACACACTCAAGGCTAATAAATTGGGTAAAAATAGTGTCAAGAAGACCTCATGGGTGTTATTTCATATTTTCATGGGCTCTAATAATGTTTAAAAAATTTATTTAAAAAGGTCATAAACAAGCTTTGTATCGTCTTACTATGAAAATATTGGATTTTTAATAATAATCCTATACTTTGTGATAATTAATTTTATGTGGTCAGGCCTGGAACCAATTGGACGTTATAAACAAAGGATTACTTTAACTTCTCAGTTATCGTACAGACAAACATCGCACATTAGAAAGAAGTCCGTTTTACAGCGTATCGAGTGCCCAAACAATGAATTGGTGACGTAGCCTATTTCTTTTTTTTTGTGCAAACGACTGAAAAAAAGCCACCATGGGGCCAAAGAAAGTTGCAAGTCACAGCACTTTGATAAATGTATTGCTTACAACTGCAAAAAAGCCACAATTGATCCAAAGAAAGTTGCAAAGGCCAGCCCTTTCATAAAAAAGGTGAGAAGCACTACTGAACTCAAGAAATAATTTACAGTTAAGTGTGAAGGTGGTGTGGCATCCGTGTGGCTCTCCCCTGTCTTCCTACAGTACCTCTCCGCCATCAACATTCATACATCCATCCATTTTCTATCGCTTGTCCCTCTCTGGGTTGCGGGGGGCTGGAGCCTATCCCAGCTGCACTCGGGTTGAAGGCGGGGTACACCCTGGACAAGTCGCCAACTTATCGCAGGGCCAACACAGATAGACAAACATTCACACTCACAGTCAATAGATTAGGGAATCTTTGGGCACCTCAACTTGATTACCATTCAAGAGCTACGATTCGATTAAAAATGTATTATTGATGCATCTTTAATTCTTGTATAATGATGCAGTTTTACATTTCTTTTCGTTTCACTAAAAAAGCATTTATTACTTGCAACTTTAAAAAAACAATTCATTTGGAATAGGAAACCGTTAAATTAATTCCCACATGTATTAAATTAATGGAAATGTGTGTAAAACTGGACCATAAGTGCTTGATAGTAAAGGAGCTGGTCAGATCTCACTGCAGTCAGCCAAATTTTAGAACTGTCTGTATTACTTTATAATAAATAAATCGATTATCGATTAATGACCTTCACTAATCAATTCTATAATAGTCCATGTCCGAATTGCGAATAACCCTAACCAATAAAAATCGATTATTTCCCATACCTCTAACAGTCACACACCAGAGCCAATTTAGTGTTGCCAATCACCCTTTGTCTTCGGAGGTGGAAAGAAGCCGAAGTACCCGACGGGGAACTCAAGCAATCACAGGGAGAACATACAAAGTCCACACAGAAAGTCCCTGTGAATCAAACGTAGGACCTTCTCGCTGGACCCCGCCATTAACAATAAATGTTAAATGCTCATTCATCCATTTGTCTTTTTTTTTTTGTATTTTTAGTTGTTTTCTGCATGTAAAACTATAATTATTCTCGATAAAATTTGTTTTGTATTTTGAGTGTCTGGAAAGGAAATAATTTCTTAAGAGAAAATGTATTTGATTTTCGTACGATACAATCTTCGTCTGACCTTTTGAAACAGATTACTAACAGAAATGTAGGCATTGCTCTAAAAGTATCAACATTTAATCTTTTTCTCTTTGTGTTGTGCTCTTTTGCTTTCTTTTTTTTGTTTATTTTGAGAAGCTGCATGCCGCAAATCCCCACCTAGCCATACTTTGGACAATTCTGCCTTACACTACCAATTTTAATATGCTGTGCAATGTGTGTGTTTTCAACATTACTCAAAATATGCAGTTTTTGGAAAATCCTATCGGGATTTAATGCCCGGAACTGATCGTGAACACCCGAGACACATTTCTATCACCTGTCACTGTCATACAAGTATTATATGTGTCACATAAAACAATTTGCGCTGAGACTGATGCAGTGAGTTACTTCTCATTTGTTGAACAAACATTTTTAAACATATCCTGTGGTCATTAAAAATATGTTTGGAATGCATCAAACATGAGAACTAGGGCTGCAACAACTAATCGATTAAATTCGATTATAAAAATAGTTGGCGATCAATTTAGTCATCGATTCGTTGGATCTATGCTATGCGCATGCGCTGTGGCTACATCTCATGAGTTGGCAGTAAGCCAGCCAATGATGTGTCATGTGCAGCTCACGTGACGACGCCGTCTACTTTGCCTGGGAGCATTCGAAAAATGGCGGAGGAAAGCAGTACCAATGGTTCAGCGGAGAAACATCTTGAGCTTGCTTCAAAGGAGAAAAGTGTACGACCTAAGTCGTCAAAAGTGTCGGAATACTTCACTTTAAAGAAGACAGTTTCCTGCAACATGTGCAGCATGGACCTCGCATGGCACGGAAGTACAACATTGCTTCGGGAGCACCTGAAGAGGAAACATGTCGGATACCATGGATGATGGGAAGAACTTACGGTACGTAACTTTTTAAGTCCATAGTCCGAGTATATTGATCCGTTGTGTCCGTCTTTGTGTGTTTTTAATCTTTTGTTAACGAGGAGACTTTTTTTTTAAGGAAGTGCAGCAGCAACTGTTGTGTATTAACTTTCAGAGTGTTAGGAACTTTTTGGAGAGTGCGACGACTTCATTTTCTGTGTTGTTACCGCACGGTTACCAATTTTGAAATAAACATAGCGGACTGAAATATCTCAGGTTCGTTTCATAATGGATCAATGTAGCCGGGCCCGATAAAGCTATATAAATCTATTTAGATTTGATTGACCCTTTAGTATAACTAAACGTTATGAAGGTGCTGGAATATTTCATGCTATTATTCAGAGGCAGCCTAAAATGAATCCTTTATTATTCACAACATAAATGTGTACAACATCTGATTCAGTTCTGATCTGATGAGTTACATTTCTGTGTTATTATTGGTGTATGCTGCAACCCCAATGT